>NC_067401.1:285054572-285184572 GCF_016432865.1 Antechinus flavipes | reverse complement strand
ATCTGGAAGCTATTTCTATTGAGAGTTCTGGGTAGGATTCTGGACCTGGAGTCAAGAACACTTGGACCTATCTCTGATGTTGACTAACTCTGTGACTGTGAGTGGGTCCTTTGCCCTCCAGGCTTTATCAAGTCCTAAGGATTATACATTATGATTAGATGCTACTCTGTCAGCAGAAAGGTCCTTGACATATATTCTCCTTCTCTAGCTTTCAATAATTAGGGAGATGTGTTGAATTTGGTATCAGTTAAGGAAATTAGCAGCTAAATGTCATAGAGATAAGAGTATCAGGCCTGGAAGAATCTCTTTCTGAGTTCAAATCTGATCTCAGATAGTTTCTAGCTATGTGATTCTGAGCAAGTCACTTGACCATATTTAGCTCAGTTTTCTCACCTGTAAAATGAGTTAGAGAAGGAAATAGCAAACCATTGAAATATCTATGCCAAGAAAACCCCACATAGGGTCACAAAATGTCAAACATGACTGAATAATAACAACAACAGGAATATCATGCCTTCAAATAATAGTAATTTATGCCTGCAAAGTTCTTTGGGCAAGAACTTTGCCTGGTGATCTCTATAGCATATAACTAATTATAGGAAGAGAAAAGGAAAAAAAAAGCCTTCAGATGTGGTGATCTTCTTCCCAAATGCAGCCAGGTGATAAAAGTTCAGATCTTTTATCATCTCCAATATAGCCCGGTTAGCTTAGAGGCCTATCTCTCTGCTTGGTTCCAAGAGCTCTTGCCGCTTTGTCCTTTGCTTCTGCCTCTGCTTTCTTCAGCCTCCAGAGCCAGCACCACTCTTCATGTCATTCCGGTGAAATCTGACAGAGAGACTCTGTCTGTTTCTTTTATCCAAGAGGGAGGAATTGTGGGATACAAGAGAGAGGGATTATGGGTTTTCTCCCATAGTGCTCTCTGGCCCAAAGAGCTTCAAGGGAGGTGTGAACTCACAAAGGTACAAAGTTTACTTTGTGAAGCTGGCATACTTGTGAACTCCAATGAGTAAAGGAGCAAACACAAGCATTGTACTAATTAGTTCTACTTAGTACCTTGTTTCAGGTTCTGCCTAAAACATCTTCTTGTAAGATTAGATCAACTCTAATTAGTTAGCAGTTTGTAAGGATTCCAACATCTCCCCCTTCTTTTGTTTTGGAACATAAGATGGTCATGACCTCCCTGATTTCTCAAGGAGGTGAGAACCCCGTCTGAAAGGTGATCACACCTTCCCTGACATCTCAGGAAGGGAGATGAAAACACCAAAGGAAATAGGAAATCTAATCAGATTAGTGGGTTTCTGAAGGGGTATACATAAATCCATCAATATGGGCCAGAACTTTGTAACAGATATACATGGTATACATAAATCCATCAATATGGGAGGCATTATACATAATTTACATAAGCACATAGCAATATAACACAGGCTAGTAGTAATGTAACAACATGAATCAACCTGAAAATTTACACATGTCCATAAGTCCTAGAAATATTCCATAAGCAATCCATTGTCCATTAGTTCATGTGCCAGGAATGTAATAATTCCTGTAAGCTCTGAAGTACTGCAAAAAGTCTCATCAACAATTTTTCATCTCAGGGAACCCAATGATTCTTGCTGGTTTTTCAGGAACTGAAATAGTTTCATCTTGTGTTAGGAAATCCAATGATTTCTGAAGATTTTAAGAGTCCTTTTGACAGTCTCATTGTCAGCCATCTGATTCTTTCTTTATCTGTGGAAATATAAGCAGATCCTCTTCCCCAAGCAGTTAACCTAATTCCCTTCTACCATCAGGTTGCTTCCTGGCTGGTTGACTGTGTAATCCCCTTCTCCCATCATATGGCTTTCTGGCTGATTGATCATGTCTGGGTACTGAACTTCTAGGCACTCTCTGGGTGCACCATTGGCTGCCATCATGCCCCAAGTGTTTTTTGCCTTGGGCCCTGGGGCTGGGCCCCTCATCCCGTTTCCCTGAATCTGTCTGCATTCTGAGGCCCAATGGAAGCCTCTGTTGCATTTTGGACATGGGGTTTTGGGTTTTCTCTCACCCCGTCTTCTCACTCTATCTCCATATCTACAATGAGCTCTCAAATGTCCAACTTTTCCACATTGAAAACATCGACGAGTTTCTCTATAATTCCTTTGCCAAGAAGGACCTTGTCTTTCCATGTTCATCATAGTTTGGGCATAATAAGCATTTGTGCCCACTGTGGCACAGTGTCTTATGATCTCTTCTAAAGGAGCATTTTTGTCTAGCCCCCATATAATTCTCTTGCAAATCTCATTGGCATTTTCCTTAGCCAGATGTCTGGTCATTATTTCTGTTGCTGCATTATCTCCAATTGTTCTTATTTGTTTGTAAACATCCCACAAAATCTGCAAAAGGTTCATTGGGACCTTGCTCTATTTTTGTGAAAGCATTATTTCCATCTTTCTGTCCAGGGAGAGAATTCCAAGCTTTTATTGCAGCCTTAGAAATTTGCTCATACACTGTTATGGGATAATAAATCTGTTCTGAACTCTCTGCATACTGACCTTCTCCAATTAGTTGGTCAAAAGCAAGTTGTACAATAGCTCCTGTTTGCCTATTGCATTAGGCTTGAATCCTACATAATTCATGAAACTCTGAAAGCCACAATAAATTTTGTCCCGGTTCAAGACATGTTTTAGCGATGGATTTCCAGTCATTCGGGGTTAAGATTTCATAAGACAAATTATCCAGTAACATCTTCACATAAGATGATGTAGCCCCATAAAGAGTGCAACCCTTTTTCACATCTTTAATTTTTTCCAAATTAAAAGGAGTGTATCTTCTCCCTTTTTGACCTGAGGAGTTGAGCTCTTCAATCACAGGATATGTATTTATAAAATCAGATATATCTTCTCCTTCATTTTTTGCTTTAATTAATGCTTTTTCTAATCTTGTCAAATTCTGCTTTACAGGAGAAGCTGATTGTGTTTCTGTCTCTCTCCCTCCCCCTTGTTCCACCCATGAAAGGTTAATTGAGGGGGGAGGGTCATGAAATGTGAAATCACCTAATTCCTCCTGCTGTGAAGTATCACACTCAGAATTGTAATTAACTCCATTCTCATCTGATTTGTCCTCCTTTTCACCTAGTAAAATTGGTACTTCTTCCTCCTGTACTTTCCTTTTCATCATTCTATCACTTAAATAACTTCTTATAGCCAATTGTATTACATTATATGTATTAATTATTGAATTAGGCCCATTTTTATTATAGAATTGACAACGATCCTCTCCAACCAATTTCCATTCATTTAGATCTAATTCCTTTTCAAGAGAGAAACAAGGGCATATGTCCTTTACAGTTTGTAAAAGTTCAGTGATTTGCTGTAAGCTTATAATTAAACCTTGGCTTTCCATAATTTTGACAATGCTTATTAAACATTTTCCTTGAACAGAAACAGGCTGTTTTCTAAATATCTGTCCCATCTTAGCTGAAATTCTACTTTAACTCTTCTAGCAAAATTTCTTTGTTGCACTCACCCTAATTTCTGGGTTGAAGAGTTTTTTCCACTGGATCAGGATCAGAGGCTTTTCCACTGGATCAGGATCGGAGCTTTTCCACTGAAATCCACTGGGGGGGGGGGTGTCTGTTAGCCCCATGTTGGGCGCCAAAATGTGGTGATCTTCTTCCCAAATGCAGCCAGGTGATAAAAGTTCAGATCTTTTGTTATCTCCAATATACCCCGGTTAGCTTAGAGGCCTATCTCTCTGCTTGGTTCCAAGAGCTCTTGCCGCTTTGTCCTTTGCTTCTGCCTCTGCTTTCTTCAGCCTCCAGAGCCAGCACCACTCTTCATGTCATTCCGGTGAAATCTGACCGAGAGACTCTGTCTGTTTCTTTTATCCAAGAGGGAGGAATTGTGGGATCGAGAGAGAGGGATTATGGGTTTTCTCCCATAGTGCTCTCTGGCCCAAAGAGCTTCAAGGGAGGTGTGAACTCACAAAGGTACAAAGTTTACTTTGTGAAGCTGGCATACTTGTGAACTCCAATGAGTAAAGGTGCAAACACAAGCATTGTACTAATTAGTTCTACTTAGTACCTCATTTCAGGTTCTGCCCAAAACATCTTCTTGTAAGATTAGATCAACTCTAATTAGTTAGCAGTTTGTAAGGATTCCAACATTCAGATATCTCCAAAAGAATAAAATAAGTATTATTTTACTCCCTGTGTGGGTTTCTCCTCTTCCCCACATACATACATAATAAATTACCCATTTATTTCTCTAAATACAGACATGATTCCATGGGAATTTTTCTAATTTTTTTCTAATTATAATTTTACATGGATCCAGGGATAACTTATCTTATTATGGAATCATTTTTTTAAAAAAGATAAACATCCATGACCCAGATGATGTGTAACCTATAGAACTATGTAGTCCAAAGAAATGAATCAGTCTTTAAAAGCCAGCAAACAGTAAAGACTACAATCCACTACCTATGAATGAGTGAATCAGACTCACCTATACTCTTGTCTTTCTTTTTGCTTCTATATTTGGGAAAATTCCTTAAGTAAAGAAAAATGTCCAGTGTCAGCAATATGGGTCAAGTTTTCTCTATAAAGAATAATCCTTAGTAAATATAGTTTAATCTCTAACAGTCTAAGGTGGATAAAAATCATTACTTTAAAAAAACCAATTTTAAAACATATAAATCTGATTTTTTAAAATGAAAGTATTTATTAAAGCTGGCAAAACACTTAAAATAGCTTTAATTTTAGATAGATTAAGGTTTAGAGAGACCATCATGGAAGAGAGATTATAAATTCCATAGTATTTCACCAAAAATATTCATGTAACCTTTCCAGAAAACCATTGTGAACGTCATGAAATTATATTAGAAGCCTAATAGCATAGCTTTCCTGGGATTATTTTATAGATGAGTTAGAAAAAATTTATTCTGTATATTAGGACTTACTTGGTTAAAATACAAATTTCTCTGTTTGGCATTTAAAGCTTTCATATCCTGGCTATAGCCTACCTTTTCAGTCTTATTGAACATCACTTTTTTCATTCATTTAATGTTTCAGCCAAACACTGACCTACTGTTCTCTAGACTCATTCTATTTTTCACCTCCGGGCTATTGCACAGGCTATCCCTCCCTCCTTCCCAGTCTCAGAATGGAGACTTGTCTTACCTTCTCTTTTTACAATAACTTCCATCAAGGCTCAATTCAAACACCATCTATTACATAAATCCTTTTTTATTTCTCCTTGCTATTAATGACTTCCCCTCTCTTATTTTTCAGTTCTTTCTGACTCTTTATGACTCCCCTTGGGATTTTCTTGGCAAAGATGATGAAGTAGTTTGCCATTTCTTTCTCCAGTTCATGTTACAGATGAGGAACCTGAGGCAAATAAGATGAAGTGACTTGTCCAAGGTGAAATAACTAGTAAGTGTCTGAAGATAGATAGGAAGATGAGTAAGTCCTAACTTTAGGCCTGAGAGTCATTCATACTATGATACCTAATTGTTCCCCCTCATATTACTTTGTAATTATTTTGAATAGATATCCTACTGAATCATTCATATACATATTGTTTCTCTCCAAGAGACTGTCAACCCCTTGAGGATAGGGATCTTTCTCATTTTTGTCTTTATAACTCCAGTGCCTAACTTGACAAATGGTAGTTGCTTGATAAATGTATGAATCAAGGAACGAACAACTTATTAACTTATTCTTAGTCCTATGAAGCATCAAAGACATAACTTAGTTATCTCAGTTCTAAAACTGTGGATTTAAATTTCCAGAGATTCCAAGTTAGTATATAATCACTATAGAAAAGAGCTTAACTCTATGTACACAAACTTGGAGATGAAAACCGACAGTTTCATATAGTTTAAATCATTTGCCCAGGGTTGCAAAGAAAGTAGTGTCTGAGATAGGAATCAAACTCATTTCTTCTTAACTCCAATTGCTCTCTCTGTTCTCTTTTCCCTCATGCCTCCTTCTTTCTTTTCCTTCCCTCTCTCTTTTTCTCTTTCTCTCTCTCCCTGTTTTTCTGTCTCTGTGTGTGTCTCTGTCTCTGTCTGTCTTGTCTCTCCTTCTCTCCTTCTCTCCCTCTATCCCTTCCTCTCTGTGTCTCCCTCCCTTTCTTTCTCTCCATCTGTCTCTGTCTGTCTGTGTTTCTCTCTTTCTTTATTCCCCCTTTCTTTGTCTGTCTGTCTCTTTCCCTCCCTACCCCCCTCTTGCTACTGCCCTATCATTTGCACCATTAATCCTATGTAAGAAAAATTCTTGAAGAAAATCGAAAGCCATTGAAGTATGGGCATTTGGTTCTCTGGGTCAAATCAGGAACTTTTCTAAAGGTCACCAGTTAGGAATGTCTTCTTCTGATTATTTTTAGGCAGTAGAATTATGAAAGTAACAGGTGCATTGCACCTCTCCTGAGACTATAGGCCATGGATTTGTCTTTAGGTTGCTTAGGTTTTAGCAAAGTGTTGTTCTAGGAACACTGGTAATTGGTTCTAAGACATAAATGAGGTGGGTCAACTTGATCTTTACTTTCCTGCTTTCTGAGGAAGAATAAAAACCCCAAGTCACTCCCAAGACTATAAGTATTTATTGACATAGGTTTGAGGTGTTTGCACCTCTAGGAGTTTTAAGACTTCCCAGATCCTTTCCCTGAGATTAATGATCTTCCTCCTCTCCAGTATCTGTTCAATGTACTGAGCTGGGTAGTATGGGGTTCTTGTTAACCCATTTCCTACTCTTTGTAATCCCCTTTGGGTTTTTCTTGACAAAGACACTGCAGTGGTTTGCCATTTCCTTTTCAAGCTCATTTTATAGATGAGGAAACTGAAGCAAACAGATTAAGTGACTTGCTTAAGAACACACAAATATGACATAGTTAAGGCTGAGGAAAATGAGTCTTTTTGATTTCAAACCCCATACTGTATCTATTGCATTGTCCAGCTGCCTAGCCTGTGTGGTGAAGTAGTCAGTTTCCAAGGTATCAGTGATTACATATAGGCTAACATATTGGTGATTGCATGTCTATAGATATCTTCCCTCTGAGATTTCCTTCCATCTACTTTGTATATATCTTGTATGCATATAATTGTTTGTTTATAAGCTGCCTTTACTTTTACCCCATAAGAAGATAAGCCTTGAAGGTAGGGACTATGATTTTGCCTATCTTTGAATCCACAATTCTTAGAACAGTGTCTTACAGTAAACACTTAATAGTTGCACTCCATCATTGAATTCTCAAAAACTTTCATTATTACTGATCAACAGATTGTTATCTGATAGCCAGCCTTGGTGACATTCCCAAGGCTGGTTAGCCTTAGAGTTATTATTACATCCTTCCTAGGAGCTACACCATATCAGTATAAACAGTTTTCAGATGAAGAAATTAAAGCTATTTATAGACTTATGAAAACAATGCTCTCAGTCAGTATTGATTAGGGAGATGCAAATTAAAACAACTCTGAGGTGCTGAAGGAGTATAGCTTCTAGGGAAATATAGAGATGATTTTGGGGGGTTTCTGTTCTGGCAATCTGATTCCAATGTCCTCTGGCTTTGCTCCACCCACCCACCCAATCTAGGAATATTATCGTTCTGACAGTCTATCTGATAGTGAATAGACTGTGCCTCGGTTTATTGCTCATTGTTGATGGATAATCTGTTGGCCAGTGATAGCCAGATTCCTGAGACTACTCCTCAGGGCCAGAGAATTAGCCTGTCAATGATAGAAAGCTGGATAAAAGGTCTCCTCTCTCTTAGGACTTTTTAAATTTATTTTGAAATTCAGGTGCTTGTAATTGGCTGACAATTACAATACATTTTGTCCCTTGACAAGGAAATGGATTCAAACCTGCAAATTCTTTTGAGATATCTCATGACACTAGTCTGTAACCCCTGAATTTTTAGGGTCCCTTCCTAACCTCAACAGAACTACTTCATACCTATCAGATTGGCTGATATGACTAAAAAGGAAATTGATAAATGTTGGAGGGTTGGATAAATGAAGGCAAATAGGAAAACTGTGACATTAATGCATTAATGTGATCTGATAAATTTGGAACTATAACTAAATAACTGTGAAATTGTGCAGACCCTTTGATACCTAGTCACTGCTAGATATTGACATTGATTGATTGACTCCTATTAAATTATAAGTTTAAAGGACTAAATCCAAACATTTTGAATTTTTTCCCAGTGTCTAGCATAGTACTGTATGCACAAAAAGTGCTTAATAAATGTTAGCTGTTACTGTTAGATGCCTGTGAAAGAGTCCCAATCAGAATTCATTAATGGACAGAGAATAGAGTCTACTACTTTCCAGGATGAGCTAAGGGAAGGGAAGAGAGGAAGTCATATTTACTCTGAACCAAGACAAAATACTTACAAAGCTGTTACAAGGTTTGAAAAATGACATCTCTTATGAATGGCAGAGACTTTTAGTCCCACTTCATTGTAAATAGGGAACTGATGGTAAAGTGAATACCCCTGTGCTATAGAAGGTAGACTATAAAAATATATACATTAATAAGAATTAATATTGAAAAGTATCCCTCCGTATTTTTGTTTTGAGGGTTGTTTATTTTGCCTACTCTTTGTTCTGGCTCTGATCGTGCCTTCAAAAAATATTGTAAAATCTGAGTTTGCGAGTTGATAAATCAAGACCAGAAATGAAGGGAAAGAACCTGCTCTTGTGCTTATAGCGATCATGGGAAGGCCTGGAATTTCTGAATAATGTCCTTAACTAGTGATGTTCTCATCTACTCAGTTCTGAATATGTGTGCTACCTCATACCAGACAGTGGTGAATCCCCTTAGCTTGGTCCTTGAATAGAACCTGTAACAGGAAGAGAGCCAAGAAGCCACAGAGACAGGGGAGGAAGTTACTTGTAAACACAGACCATGAGAAAAGCAGGTGCTGACCCCATGATATCATGGTAGTATTGAACTACAGGCTATTTAAAGATGAGTTCTCGTATCTACAAGTCACCAGTGTGATCTAACCTGGTCAATGTCATTTTTCACTGTCAGAGTGGATTGTGGTGAAATCCAGAAATTCAGAAGTACAGCTGAAGAAAGATGATTGACCAGCCTGAGACCTTCCTATAGAAGACCTGGGAGGATCTCATGTTAGAAGAAGGGGGTTGAGGCAGCAGAGTTATATTCTAGGATAAAATGCCTGACAGTCATTTACAGAGTGAGAATGCAGTTGAGAGTGCAGCTTGTCTTGTGTCTCTGGGGCCACTGGGATAAGTACTGCAAGAATTTGGGTAGGAGGGAATGGGCCAAGGGAAAGGTAAATACCTGGAGACTCAACCTTCAGCTGCTTATCTGAATAATATTAATAAATCTCTAATACTAATACTAGCTTGGATGTGGGACTTCAAACTTTGCAAAACACTTTACATATATTATTTCATTTTATCCTTGCAATAACTCTGTGAATTAGATGCCATTGTTATCCCCATTCTATAGATGACAGAATTAAGGCTGAGAGTGTAAGTGCCTGAGGTAGGATTCAATCTCAAGTTGTAATTGCTATAATTAGCTGGTCAGGAGGAGTTTTCCTTCTGAGGCTCTTCCCACTTTAGAGGCATGTTCCCAGCTTATATACTGCTCATATACTCATATCCTGCTTCTTTCCTTCTGGATAGAATCATCCATGTCTATTTTTGTCCACCATCTCTTACTACTCTTTGGTTGGTCTTTGGCCTCCCTTATTCTCCATTCACCTATCTCAAGTTTTGCTTGGAGTCTATAACCTGAATATTCCTAGATCTATCCTAAATGATACTATCTGTAAGAAGAGAAGGTTCCTGATGAACCTAGTGGTTACTTTGTGTCTCTGGAAAAAGGCTCTGATGTGGCAGATTTTGCCTGGGAGTAGAACTGAAGGCAAGAATGTTGCAAGAATGTTTTTACAAATCCAGAGAAGACTAGTCTGATCTTTTACATTTTTCTTTTAATTGTTGTTCTGATTACTGCTGTGTCTTTGTTAATCGGGTCCTTAGGAGCACAGCTGCAGAGCTTCCTAGAATGATGAGAAGGGGGAAGGAATCTGGAGAGAAATGCAATTTGAGATGTAGCAGTCATTCAGAGAGGGTGTTTGAGTAGGGCCAAATCAACACTACTTTCTCCTCCAGTGGGCATGTGGGTAGAGAGCCAGCCAGGAAATAAGAGCTCTGCTTTTCCCCAGCTGATCCCAAAAGGAACCCTGCAGTTCTAGCACCCAAGAAGGAAGTGTATTGGATAGAGAAGAATCTTTGCTTACACTAATAATATTCTGACTTAAAATTTCTTGAAGGGAAAAATTCAACCCTAAAAAACCCCAAGCAAATCTTAAACCTTCTATTAAGTTCAGTCTCAAAGCAGTTTTTTTTCTTTTTTTTACCTCTAAGGCTTTTTATAGTTTGATTCAAACTTTAGGAAGCCTTTTCTTGTTTTTTTTTCCTAATAAATTTATTTTCAATACACATTGCTTTATGAATCATATTGGGAAAAAATCAGAGCAAAAGAGAAAAATCATGGGAGAGATTAAAAAAAAAACAGAAAGAAGAAGTGAACATGGTATATGTTGATTTACATTCAATCTCCTTAGTTCTTTTTCTGGATGCAGATGGCATTTTCTGTCTGAAGTCTATTGGGATTGCTATGGATCACTGAACCACTGAAAAGAATCAAATCTTTCGTAGTTGATTATAGCACATTCTTGCTGTTATTGCGTATAATGTATTCCTGGTTCTGCTTGTTTCACTCAGCATCAGTTTATGCAAATCTTTCCAGGCCTTTCTAAAATCAGATTGTTTATCATTTTTATAGAAAAATAATATTCCATTACCTTCATATACCACAACTTGTTTAGCCATTCCCCAATTGATGGGTATCTACTTATTTTCCAATTCTTTTCTACCACAAAGAGTTGTCAGAACAATTTTTTGAAGCTGGGTCTATTTGGTGCCAGGTGAAAATAGTCAACTGATTAAAATTAGCAGGACCTGACAAATGTGAGGAGGAAATTGGATTAGGGAGTGTGTGATTTAGGGGATGGTTACCTTTCTTGAAATTAAGCTTGCTTAGCTGCTCAAAGCTGTCTCAGATTTCTAAAATAGAGATCAGTGATACTTGATTCAGTCTTTTTCTTCTCTCAAAGTAGGGTAACTTTTTGAGGGATAACATATTTAGCCTTATTGCTCCCCTAATATGAGTCAGTTTATCTAATAACTTTCCTGTGAACAGATATTATTTTTAATTTTCTATCAGTTTTTGAGAAGTGATTTCATTCCCCAGTATTTTCTTTTTTTCATTTGTCAGACAAGACATTTATTGTTTCCTATCTGCCAGACATCGTGCTAAGTGCTAAGACTACAGAGACAGGCAAAAAATACAGTCCCTGCCCTCAAGAAGCTCACAGTCTATATAGGGCAGATAACATATAAGCAATTATGTACATATAAGATATAGACATAATCTATAAAATAATCTATATGATTCTACCTATATACATACAAGGTAGATATAATTATATCTATAATCTACAAAATACAAGATAGACATTGATGTATATAATATATATGATATAGTAATAATATAGCACCACAATTAGATATTAAAGTGAGTTATATATATATATAATCTATGTGATTATATCTCTAAATATAAGATATAGTTATAGTTTCATCCACAAAATATAAGCTAGACATTGATATAAACAATATGCATAGATATATCTATAATAAATGACATAGTAATAATATATCAAAATAATTAGATACCAAGTATAATAAACCAAAGTGAAATATACAGATATATAATCTATAAAATGAAAGATTTATATATCTAGAGAGATGCCTATCTCTCTAGACATGTAAGATATATACATGTATGTAGTCTATAAAAAAGAAATACATGTAAGATATATGTACATATATGTAGTCTATAAAATAACTTACAAGATTATATCTATATCTATCTTGTATATATATAATTGCTAAATGTCCCTAGATATACATTTATGCATAATAAACAAGACAACAGAAAATAATCTGAGAGGGCTAGAAGAAACCTCTTGAAGAAGGTGGGATTTCAATTGAATCTTTAAGGAAACCAGGAGATAGAGAGGAAGTGAGAGATCATTCTGTAAATGTGGAAGAGTGAGTGAAAGGGACAGGGTTAGCAGATAGAGTTCTGAGAATGAATAGCTGCAGTTAGGCCTTTGTGGCTAGATTGTGGAATATTTAGAGGAGGTCAAAGTATAAGAAGAAGTTAGGAAGGATCAGGTTGTGAAAGATTTTAAAAACCTCAAAGAGGATTTCGTATTTATTTAGTCTTATAGGTAACAGAAAAGGAATTGATTTAGTGGGAGGAGGAGTCATATCCACACTTTAGGAAAATTGCTTTGGTAGCTGAATGAAGAATGGATTGGAGTAGAGAGAGACTTGAGGCAAGGTGATAAACAAGAAGGCTATTGCAATAGTTTAGGTGTGAGGTAATAAGAACCTGTATCAGGGTGGTGGCTATGAGAGTGGAGAGTAAGGAATATATAGGGGTGTGTGTGTGTGTGTGTGTGTGTGTGTGTGTGTGTGTGTGTGTCTGTCTGTCTCCATTTCTGTCTCTGCCTCTCTCTGTCTCTTTCTGTCTCTGTCTCTGTATTTCTATCTATCTATCTATCTCTCTATCTATCTATCTATATATCTACCTACCTACCTACCTGCATCTCTCCACATGAGAGATGCTACAAAGGTAGAAAGGATAAAATTTAACAATAGATTGGATGTATAGAGTGTACATCCAAGGAGCTGAAGGTGATCCTGAAGTTCTGAATTTGACTAACTGTGAGGATGGTAGTGCCCTTGAGAGTAATATGGAAACTAGGAAGAGAGAAGGACTCCAACAAAAAAAAAAAAAAGGTGAGAGAATGAATTCTTTTTTGGATATGTTGAGTTTGAGACATCCATAGGAAATCCAGTTTGAGATATCAGATAGACAGTTAGTTGGTGACCTTAAGTTTAAAATAACTATGGGTTATGTCAGTTCTATAATTCAAATATTTATGATTTCCTCACCTATGACATTCTCTTCAAGGCAGACTGAAAACCATCTCGTGCACTGTTGGAGCTTGTGGGATGCTCTTCCTGTACCTCTTACTTTCCCTCTGAATACTTCTTCTTCCAGTCCATCAGTTTTCATCCAGTTTCTACTATGTATAAACCCCTGGGCTGATTACACCAGAGTATACACCCTTCTTTGCCTCTGAGAAACTTAGAATCTGACAGGAAAGGCTAATCAAATATACATGAAAGAACATATCTTACAGAAAGAAACCTGTGAAAAGTTGATAGTTAATACCCATTGTTCCATTTGCTAGGCTCCACTGCTTAGTCTCTCTTGAAGCAGTAGTTCATAACAGACCTTTTTCCTTTTAAGGAGCTACATCAGGACTTCATTGATTTACTGTTTCTCAGATCATGCTTGAAAGGATGGACCCCCATTTTCAGAGAATTCTGAATGCCAAATGGCAGGCATTAATTTAGAGATACCAATGATATCCTGCTGGTGTGAGATTAATTCTCTTCTAGTGCTACTTCTGTCTCTAACTAGTTCTTCACTTTTTTGAACCTCGATTTCTTTATCTGTAAAATTAAGAGATAGAGTTAGATTAAGAGTTCTTAACTTTCTTTGTGTTATGAATCCCTTGAGCAGTCTGATGAAGCTTATGTTACCCTTCTCAGAATAATGTGCATTTAAACATTTTAAATATATGTAAAATAAAATAGATTACAAAGGAAACCAATTATATTGAAAAATAGTAATCAAGATTTTAAAAAATTTAAAATAATTCTAAGGGTAAAGATGTTAGGTATAAAAACTTCTCTTCCACTATCAATCTAAATAAGAATGTAATAATGAAAGTCCATATATCACAACTGATTTTGTGTATTAAAAAAAAAAACAAGAAAGCTAAACCCCAGGGGAAAGAATTTCTAGGCTAGATGATTTTTAAGGCCCCTTCCATCTTGTAAATGAGATGATTCTGAAGTAAATAGAACAATTGATATTATTCTTCCCTCATTAACTCAAGAAGAAAGATAGAAAACAAACAAACCAACTAATCCTACCTCTTGACAGAATTAGACAGCTGGCCTACCAAAACAAACTTCTAAAATCTAGTAGAAATAGAAACTTCAGATATCAATTAGCCCAAGTCCCTCATTTTAAGTTGTGACTAAGTGGGTTAGTTACTTAACCCAAGATCCCACTGAACTATCTTGTCTCTTTTGAAGCTTATGTAAATGAGTTGTTAAGGTGTTTTTTCATAACCCTCTAAGAAGGTATGAAATAGTTCCTTAATCCACTGGAGAAATTTATACACTTCAGTCATTGAATGTAGACAACCAAATACCAAACATCTAACAACTGAAACAATCAGTAACATGCCCTAGTACTTGCTTTATTTATTTATTTATTTTTTTAAAAAGGTGTCCAATAGTTTGAGGGTGGGAAATGTAGGTTTAAGTTTTGTGGAGATTTGGGTGAGACAATTTTCTCTTCTCTAGAAACAGAGCTAATCACATAACAGAAAGATCTCATCCAATAACTTAAGAGTTATTTTGATAGAAGTTGAGACAGAGAAGAAGCAGAACTACATACTCCAGGCAGACATAGATACAGAGAGGCAGCCTCTTGAAATAGGAAGATGTAGGAGCGAGAAGTCTGAATTCAAGAGCTAGACTAAACAGTTATAAATCAAATTTTGGAGCTAAGTAGACCTAGGAAACCTTGCTGAAAAGCTTACTCAAAAATAGAATTGTGTTTGGACTATACTAAGAGAAAGAAAAGACTTCCAGGCCATAGAGTAATAGGAATTGTAAACTGTCTTTGTTCTGTGTGTATCCTACATGTGAGTCTCACTGCCATTGTGCTCTAATAAGTTTGTGCCCACTCTTTCCATAGATACCATATGTGTATTTATGAGAGAGTGTGCCTCAGTGATAGGAATGTTTTGTAGCTACTGCTTATTTTTAATTTCAACTTAATTACTTTGTTAAGAGATAATCATATTTACCATCTTATTATTAAAGGGAAACGTACTAGTGAGGACTTACGAGCTAAGCACAGAATACTCTAGATCCTTGACACATCTTGTAGAGACTCATCTCATGAGAGAAATAAACCACAAACTCCATTCACAGGTCAGTTATTTGTACAAGACATAAAAAGATCTTATTGAATTGTCCACAAACACATACACATACACATTTAAGAGATGTAATACATTAAACTGTTATAAACAGAATAGGATGAAAAAAATTTGAGTAGAACAAATGGAGGAGGAAAAAAAGATAAAGAATTGGAGGCTAAGGGTATTAAGAGATTGAACACAACCCATGAGTGTGGCTTGGAGAGATAGCTTGGAGACAACTTGACATGATAGAAAGAGCAGAGCCTGAATTACAAAGTAAGGTACTGTAAATAATCTTCACCTTCTTTATAATTTTGGCCAGATCTGGAATAAGAATCTCTTCCAGTTTTAAACTGGATACAGGTCATGGCTAAGAATTAGCATGAGATAATGTTGTCTCCACCCCCTTTTAGTCACATTTTTCATTAAGATTATTACAGGTTTTTGTTAATTGCAAATCACTTGGAAAGAAACATACATCATTAAAATAATTAAATTCTTGACACACAGAACACAACTAGGCTGTGTAAAATTGGTATTGTTCTCTAGCCTGTTTTCTCTGCTTATTTTTGCAAAATAGTTAAACATAAATGACTATGATGTTGCTCATTGCTGATGGACAACTAGAGTTCTTAGTGTCTGGAGAAATAGTCTGTGACTTAGATTGGAAGCTCCTTGCTTTTGGGGATTGTTTACAACATCTTTGTATTTTCCACAATGCTTCACATATTGTAGTCACTCATTAAATGCTTCTTAGCTTATCTACCAAATGGTTTCTCAGGTCTTTGACTCATAATGGTAAAGAGAGGCCAGCCATTAACAATCCCATCCATGGTCATCTCAGTTGTTATGCATTCAACCCAACACCAGAGAATACTCTGAGGAAAAGCTAAGTTCTGTGCAGTTCTCAGAGAATTGTCTATCTCAGAGCATTGTTCTTTAGATTTGTCTTATTCTGGCTAACAATACTTATTTTGTTAATCTGGGGTGTGGATTTATTGCATTAGTCTCTTGGTTCAGTCCCTACTTATAAGAACATTTTACCCTCATCCCTCCTTTGGGTTAAAAAATTGCTTGGATACTTATTTATTGTGTGACCCTGGCCAAGATCCTAAATTTTTCTCTGCCTCAGTTTTCTCGACTGAAAATCAATAATACAAACAAATATAAACAACAAATAATAGCACCTACCTCCCAGAGTTGCTATAAAAATAAATTGGTATAATATTTATAAAGTACTTTGCAAACTTTAAAGCACTATATAAATGCAAGCTGTTATTATTATTATTCCCATGCTTATTGTGTTTCATTAGACTAATTACTTGAACATGACATAAAGGTTTAATTATTTGTAGTTCTTTACTCAGAAGTAATTACACAAACTATTAAAAACAACTATTATTGTAGACTACGTATATATAGCTCTTCTCAAACCCAGGAAGCCTCCAACCCAAATCCAGGAGTTGAAGGAAAGATCCCATTCAGGCACATCAAGTCTCTCTTTTTCCTATTGATGAGAGGAGGCAGAATCACTGGATACCAAAGAGCATGGCTGTTAATGCTGCAGGTCCCTGTTGGCTCCTGATGCTCTAATATCTCTACTCAGAGTTCCACTCCATATTAGTGAGTATAGTAGATGTCTACCCTCAAAGCACCAATTTAGTCAGTCAACAAACATTTCTTAAGCACTTCTTTTGTGTCAGGCATTATGCTAAGCAATGGGGATACAAAGAAAGGCAAGAACATGGTCTCTGCCCTCAAGGAACTCACATTATAAAGGCATGTGGATAACTAGATTCATATAAGATATATACAGAGTAGATGGAAGACAGTCCCAGAGGGAAGATACTAGCAGAAAGGAGAAATGGTTCCAGTTTCTTTATCTGTAAAATAAACTGGAGAAAGAAATGGCAAACCACTGCAGTATCTTTGCCAAGAAAACCACAAATGGGATCATAGAGAGTTAGTCATGACTGGAACAACTCAATAGCAATAACATTCCTGTCTATCTCATCAAACTTCTGTCCATTGCCACCCATAAGTGTCTTGAAATGGCTCTAATCTGAGGCTAGAAGTGAGTTTTTGGAAAAAAAAAAGCAGGGAAACTAAGAGAACGAAGTGAGGGGGCTATGAATTCTAAGCATAAGGGGCAACCAACCCAAAAGTATGGATTGATGGGAGATAGGGTTGCAATGTGCAAGAAGTAGCAAATAGGCAAGAGTGCCGGTATCAGAGAATGAGTATAGCGAAGTAAAGCATGAGAAGACTGAAAAGGTAGGAAAGGGCAATGTTCCAAAGGACTTTAAAAGTCAAATATTATTTTGTATTTGTTCCTGGAGGTGAGAGAAAGGAAGCCATAGTAATTTAATGAGTGGAGGGTAGAATGAGACCTATGTTTTAGGAAAATCACTTTAGTAATTGAGTGGCAGATGGTGTCCCAAATCTGATCTTCAGCAGGTAGGGGAAGGGAAAAAGTAATTATTAATCACCTATTGTGTACTAAATACTTTACAAATATCATCTTCTTTGATCATTTAGAGGATAACAAAGAGTGAGAAGGAGAATACTGGTACATTTTTTTCAATGCTTCAAAAAAATTTCTGATTTGTTCCATTATTGAGTTCTCCTTATCCTAATGTATATGGCAACCTCTTCATTAGAAAAAAAATAATAGAAGTCTTCATGGATCTCTGTTGCCAGAAAAATTCCTCAGTGGGCTTTTAACCTTCTGGCAATGAACCTCTTCAACCTTAGTCAGGCTG
Organism: Antechinus flavipes; assembly: GCF_016432865.1. Lineage (NCBI taxonomy): Eukaryota > Metazoa > Chordata > Mammalia > Dasyuromorphia > Dasyuridae > Antechinus > Antechinus flavipes. The sequence continues at coordinate 285,166,640 of NC_067401.1, read as the reverse complement.
GCCCACAGACTGCAGACCCACATGCCTATATATCCCTAAGCCTACACTTTTCAACCCTTCCAGCTTATCAGAGCTGGCAGACTATGTGTTCTTTTGGCATAGCTTTAAGTAATCCAGGGTCACCTTCATTCTTTACTGAGAAGTTGGAGTCAAACTTTAGCAGAATGAATTGAAAGAATAGTTTTTCAAAATCCTTACCTCTCTTTTAAATCATCACCATCAAACCTGCTGAAGAAGTAAAGAGAGTAGATTTTGGGACAAAAAATAATGGGCATATAGATCCTTAAAAAAAAAACCCAACAACATTGCTTTTCTATATATTTGAATAAATTTCCTTTTGGGAGCAGAGACATCTTCCCATCAGGGGAAAAATATTATTCTTCCTATTTACATATGTTGACACAGCAGGCTCAGCATATGTTGAAAGTTATTTAGATGTCTAATCTAGTGCAGAGAGCATTTCTTTTGCTTTCACAACAACAACAATAGCAACACATTACAAACTTGGAAAGACAAAGGATAAAGAGGAAATTATATCATTAAAGAAACATTGAAAAAGAAAGTCGGCTCACATGGGAAGAGGAGGGAAGTTAATGAACAGTCTGTGCCTTCCATTGATATGCTCTCAGTTATCATGAGAAATCCAGGAAGACCCTCAGCATTATTATAGAGAACTTATGGGTAGCAATAGACCTAAGTTTTCTAAAATAGGCAGCAGTATTATTGTTGTCCAGTTGTTTCAGTCTTGTCTGATTTTTCACGACCCCGTTTTGGGGTTTTCTTGCCAAAGATATTACAGTGACTTGACTTTTCCTTCTCCAGCTTATTTTATAGATGAGAAACTGATGCAGCATGTCATATAGTCAATGTGTTAAGTGTCAGAGGCCGGATTTGAAGTCAAGTTCTCCTGATTTTAGGGCTGGTGCTCTATCCACTGCACCATCTAACTACCCCCGTTCTCTCCATTGTGCACCTAGCTTCTTCAGGCAGCAATGGATGGGTTACAGTCATTGTAAGAAATATTCACAGTGAACATCCACTAGTTTTTGAATAATAATAACAATAACAGTAACCAGGGAAAAAAATGTAGCATATTTGGTGGAAAACAGACCTGGCAGTGGAAAAGACCAGGGTTTTCTCTCTTTTAGATGCAGATGCAGATGATGATAATGATAATGATAAAATATACTGCCTAGGGTGGTGTAAAGGAGGAAGAAAAGGGAACAAACATTCATTATTTACTATGTGCTATGTGCTAGTTGTTATTCACTAAGCAGTCACAAATATTATATCCTTTGATTTGGTTCAAAGGGCATTGAAACCTATGTTCTAGTTCCAGCTTTACTACTAGTTGAATGACTAAGTTATTTAATAATAATCAATGTTTAATAATAAAAATCAGTGATTTACTCCTTTTTGAGGAAGCCTCATAATTACCCCATGAATTAGGAATTGCAAATATTATTTTCTCAGTTTTACACATAAAAAACTGGAATTTGGAAAAATTAAGTCCCTTGCCCCTGGCCACATAGCCATTAAGTGTTAGAAGTAAGATTTGAATGCAGGTCCCTCTGATGCAAAATCCAGTTCTCTCTCCACTGATTACACCACTCTGGTTTTCTGAACCTCAATTAACTTCTCTGGGTATTTGCAAGATGAGGATGTTTAAATAAATTGACTTCTAAAGCCTCTTCCAATTCTAAATTTCTAAGATTTTAATAATATTTCAATACTTCAAGAACTCCTGATTTCATTGATATGGGAACTGAATTCATTGACAAAGATTATAACTCATCTGCATCTCAATGGGCTATTTTCTTTTTTTTTCTTTTTGTTTGCTTGTTTTATTTTTTAAATAATAATTTTTTATTTTAAATATATATACAAATTTAGTTTTCTACATTCACCCTTGCAAAACCTTGTATTCCAAATTTTATCTCCCTTTCTTCTAGACAACAAATAATCCAACATATGTTAAACATGTACAATTCTTCTATACACATTTCTACAATTATTACTCTGTGCAAGAAAAAATCAAATCAAAAAAGAAAAAATGAGAAAGAAAACAAAAAACATTGCAAACAACAAAAAGGTGAAAATAATATATTATGATCCATGTTCAGTTCCCACAGTCTCCTTTTGAATGTGGATGGCTCTCTTCTTCACAAGTCTATTAGAATTGGCCTGAATCACCTTGTTGAAAAGAGTTATGTCTATCAAAATTGATCATCATATAATCTTTTTTCTATTAAAGATTTTTTTATTTTCAAAACATATACATGGCTAATTTTTCAAAATTAACCCTTGCAAATCCCTGTGTTCTAATTTTTCCTCCTTCCTCCCACCCCCACAGATGGTAAGTATTCCAATATATGTTAAACATAGTAAAATATATGTTAAATTCAATATATGCATACATATTTATATAATTATCTTGCTGCACAAGAAAAATCAGATTACAAAGGAAAAAATGAAAAAGAAAATAAAATGCAAGCAAACAACAACAAGAAAAGAGTGAAAATGTTATGCTGTGATCCATACTCAGTTCCCACAGTTCTCTCTGAGAACTGCACTGAGATCCCAAGCACATGAGGCTAAATAGCAATTGGACAATACTCTATTAATATATATGCTTGGAGAAAGAATGGCCCCCGCCCACTCTTTGTGCAAGTTTTGATGTGTTGTATAAGAAATGATGTGGAGATGATTTTGGTGGGCAAAGGGAGAAAGGCAGAGAAACTGCTGGCCGGTTTTGTGTCCTGGCTGCTCTCACTTCCTATCGCCATCTCCCTTCACCTCTGCAAAAAATAAAGATCGAGTATTTTCTCTTAACCTGAATTCCTGACTCCGGCTGATTTTAAAATACGCGGTCATCACAATCTTACAAACTTATTTTGTTTGTTTTTTTAAGTTCTGAGAGAGGCTGCAAGGCAGCATGAGTTTTCAAATCTTTTCTTTATTCACCATGAAACGTTATGTGTTGTCTTTGCCCAGTAGAATGTAAGCTCCCTGAAGTTAGTATGACTTTCTTTCTTGAAAGTATCCTCAAGTTTTAGCACAGTGCCTTGTATATACTGAGTGTTCAATAAATCTTTTTTCCCTACCTATCCATAATCTATCTATCTTCCATCTTCCTATTAGTTTGTAGCATTTGATGATTATAACATATTTTCACATGTATTATCTTATTTGATCTTAACAATCGTGGGAACATATGACCCATTTTCTAATAAGGAAACTGAGACAAAGAGCACCTAAGTGGCTTAGGTTCATAGGATTGAAGCTGGAAGGACCTTAGAGATTATCTAGTTGAAATAGCTCTATTTTCATAAAAGGAAACCTTGCTGGAAATTAGGAAAATGACTTGTTAAAGGTAGTGCAAGAAGTAAGAAGCAGGTTTATTATTTATACAAATACAACTCAGCAAAGTGTGCCCAAATCTAAGAAGGCTCTATTGAAATCTTTTGGGTTATATAAGAAGAAGAGAAAGGAAAAGGAAATAGGTTATCCTGTAATAATCACAGAGAAGGTCTCTCTCAAGTCCTTTTTGGCCAGATTCTTTCTGAATTCTCCTTAATAGGATGATCTTTCCCTTGGATGCATCTTTGATCTGACTAAGATCTTTGAGATAGTCAGTAATAAAGGCTTGGGGAAAATTGTGGCAAAATTTGGTTGTCCAGGGAAGTTCATCGGTAGTAAGCATCAGTTTGGTATATTTACACAGGTTCTTGATAATAAACAATGCTCTTTGTGTTTTCCCAGCATATCTGTGTTTTTGCTCCTATGCTTTTTAACATGATGTTTCAGTGATGTTATCATACCTTTGAAAGGTATCTCCATTCATGAGAACATGTATTTGCTGTGACTCTTAAAACTGTCATGACTTCATTGAAAAAGGTTTCTTTTTCTTCTTGGAAGTCTGGTTTGCTTCCTGGAGGTCAAACACTCCTTATATATCCCCAGAACTAATATTCCAGGATCATGTGAAGAGGATGCATCTCTTCCTGGGGAGCTTGGTCAACTCTCGAGGAAAAGGCAAACACTTGTATTAGTCACACAAGAAGTTGGCTTAATGCCTTTTTTATCTAAAAGTATATTTAAGTCCACACTGGGAAAGTAGACTTTGAAGTCTCACCTGTGAAATGGAAGAAAGCATTGCCTGGGATTTTCCCAGGTGGGAGTCTGGAGGTTGAACTGGGAGCCCCCAGATGTTTGTGATGTATGTGATCCCCTGATTTGATGATGTGCTTTTCTTTTTATTTATCTCTGACAATAAACCTTGTTTCCTATTACATCAATTTTTTAATTCACTATGATCTGAACTGAAACTAAGCTTCTTGCTGCAGCACATTGCTCCTTATTAATACAACTTTCAATGAATATAAAAATGTCAATAAGATCAGCTACTCCACAGCAGTAAATATATTTAACTTGAAAAGGCTACAAGTTAAAACTAAAGTGGAGGGACAGTTGGTGTGTGACGTTTTGTTGGCAGATGATTGTGCACTCAGTGCAACATCTAAGGCTGAGTTGTCAAAGTATGGATCGATTCTCTGCTGCTTGTGTTCATTTTGACTTAATAATTAACACCAAGAAAACAGAGGTTTTCCATCAACTTGCATCCACCATTGTTTCAAATGGGGAAATTTTGAATGCTGTGGTTAACTTTACTTCCCTTGGCATTATACTTTCTATGGATGTACGCATAGATGAAGAGGTTGACACACACTTTCTCAGAGCTAGCTCACAGTGTTTGGGAAGCTTTGCAGGAAAGTATGAGAAGAGGTATCAGACTGATTACCAAGCTGAAGGTCTACAATGCTATTGTGCTGTGCTCATTATTATATACTTGTGAACCCTGATAGTATATCAATGACATGCCAAGAAATAAAATCACTTCCATTTGAATTGTCTTGGGAAGATTATGAAAGTCACCTGGCAAGATAAGGTATGGACATTGAGATCTTTTCTTGAGATGAACTGCCAAATATTCAAACTCTACTGAAGAAAGTGCAACTCTGATGGGCTGGCCAGATTGTTTGGATGCCAAATATATGTGTGGCTAAAAGTTTATTTTAAGATGAATTCGTAGAAGGCAAGCACTCACACAAGGAATAGAAGAAGTGATATAAGGACATTCTCAAAATCTCTATAAAGAACTTTGTAATTATAAAATATGGGAGACACAAACCCAGGACACTCAGCACAGTGTGCCCAAATCTAAGAAGGCTCTGTTCTCTGTAAGCAAAACAGAATTGCAGTAAGCAAAACAAACAAAAACATCATGAGATGAGGAAATTTAGAGACATCTCCACTTCAAATGTTCATATGGACTATTTGTATCTGACTTCTGTCAGAACTTTCTGAGACCATAATTGTGATCTGATCAGCCACAATTGGACACACTTTACTTTAACCCCAATATAGTAATGCCATTTTGGTCTTCTTCAAGCACAAAAGGCAACAACCCATTGACAAGTGGTCAAAAAATCAAACTTAGGCCCTTTAATTCCAAAGCCTTGTTCCCATTTTTTCTCCCTCCTTCCCTTTTCCCACTATATTACACCAAAATTCCATAGTCAATTAATCAATCAATAAATATTTATTAAGTACCCACTGTGTGTTAGGCACAAACAGTAACAGAAGTCAGGACTTAAACCCAAGTCTTCTGACTCCAAATCACTTTCCTCCATCTTTCAAATTTCATATCACATACCCTTTTTCTAAATCTATTTGGACTGATTTTCAAGAGACCAAAAATGAGATTAATAGTTAGAGAAGGTGCTGGCATGGATGGGAAAAATGGTATTAATTTTTTTAGTTGGGTGGGATACCTAGATACTGAATTAGACCTCATTAAGATTAAGGATTTGCCTTTCAAGGAAAAAACATAAATCACTAATCTTACAAAGTGGCAGAAAAGAAATTACAGAATCACAGAATTTCAGAGTTGAAAGTAATCTCAAGAGCCATCTAGCTCAATCCACACCTAAATAAGAATTCTCTCTACAACATATTCAACAAATAGTCCAAGCTTCTTTGAAAAATCAAAAGTGAGGGAGAACCCATTACCTTTGAAAGCAGCTCATTCCACTTTGAGTTAGCCCCCGTTATTAGGAAGTTTTTCCTGACATCAAGTCTGCATTTTGCTCTTGAGAATTCCCACCCGTGGCTTCCCAATTCTTTAGTGCTAGACTAAGTAGCACAAGTCTAATCCCATTTGATACACATTTAAAAGTTCAATAAGCATGGCAGCAGTGAAAGGGGGAAAATGTTATTCTCTTCAAATACTTGGTGAGACAGCTCAGATGTTTACTCACTTTGACTTTCAGTGTGGGTGAAGTCTCCTATCTGTAAAAGACTTCTGGTTTTTCTGGTTGCTGCTTTTGTTGTCTGTAGAAAACTTGAACACTTGCTTTTAATAGTTCTGAGAGACCTCAGAGGCAGCATGGGTGGAGTTGGCAGTTCTCAACAATTTTTTTTTTTTTGCTCACTGTGAAAGGTTATTTGTCATAAAGAGCTGGGCATACAGAATGTTTCAGTTGGCAACATAGTAGAATTTGTATATGCATAGTTTCCCTTCAGTATGAGCATCCTCTTTTATTGAGTTCTGTGTAAATTCAAGATTTGATGTGTTTTGAGGTTAGTGTGTTTGTTTAACATGCTGGTATGCTGGTATAGTGTATATGTATGTGGTTTCTGTATGCAATACAAACATACATATATATAAGCATGAATAATTTATACATATAAAAATATGCCTTTATAAATATATATATGTGTGTGTGTATATATAAAAATCTCATTTTCATATTATTTATTTTATTTTTAATTTATGGGAAAAAAACCAATCATTTCCATTGCATGGTATAACAAAAATATGATTTCACATGAAATTGCAAATCTGTTATGCACAACTTACCATTCTTCTTAGATATATAATAAAGTTATCATGTATATTTCTTTCTTTTTCTTTTTTCTTCTCTCTTCTAACTCCAGCCCTAGAAATGGCTAACATTAGATACAAATATGTATATATATACACATATGTATATGTATATATAATTATTCTATACAAACTTTGATTTAATCAGTTTTTTCTCTGGATGCAGAGTCTTTTCATATACCCTTTCTAGCTAATTTAAATATTTATAGTTGGCAAAATGATTTTATCATGCAATGTCAGTCTTAAAACAGTATTGTTATTGTATATAATGTTCTCTTGGTTCTACTCATTTCATTTTTTATCATTTCCGCAAATCTTTTTATGTTTCTCTAAGATCATTGACCTCATCATTTCTTATAGCACAGTAATATCCCATATCAATCGGCACAACTTAGTTAGTCATTCCCCAACAAATTATTAAACTTATTTATTTATTTCTTATAATAGCTTTTTTTGAGTTTTGTGTAAATTCAAAATTTGATGTGTTTTGAGATTAGTGTTTTTGTTTAACATGCTGGTATAGTGTGATATGTATGTGGTTTCTGTATGTAATACAAACATACATACATATATATATATATAAGCATGAATAATTTATACATATAAAAATATGCCTATATAAATCTCCAAATTACATGCAAAGATAGTTTTCAACATTCACCCTTACAAAATTCTTGTGTTCTATATTTTTCTCCCTCCTTCCCATCCTCCTTCCTCCCTTAGACAGTAAATAATCCAATATAGATTAAACATGTGCAATTCCTCTAAATGTATTTCCATATTTATCATGCTGCACAAGAAAAATCAGATGAAAAAGGAAAAAAATGAGAGAAAAAACAAGCAAGATCAAGTTCAACTCTGACACTTACTAGCTATGTGATCCTGGGCAAGTCATTTAACTACCCTCAGTCTTGATTTTCTCATCTGTAAAATGGGGAAACATTTTACATATTTTCAAGAGTTATTATGTGAAGAACTTTAAAGCCCTATATTAATGCTTTTTGTTGTTGTTTTGTCAATTGAGTGATGTTTGATTCTTTGTGAACTTATTTGGAGGTTTCTTTGCTAAGGTACTAGAGTGGTTTGCCATTTCCTTCTCCAGCTCATTCTACAGATGAGGAAACTGAGGTAAACCAGGTTAACAAACAGGGTCACATACCTAGTACTAGTTGTCTGAAGCAAGATTTGAACTCAGGAAGATGAGTCTTCCTGACTTTAAGCATTCCACTCTGCCACCCAGCTACCTACTATTATTTAGGTCTGTAAGCACTGATAAGAGAATATGGAGACAGATGACTTCACTAATCTAAAATTTCACAACATACTTAGTGAGACTTGCTGCTATGCTTTAAGAACCACTGGTGAGGTGGTTGTTGTTTGTCCTTTGTTCTCATAGAAGACCATGACATCAGGGAGATGATGCTATGAAATGCAAATGAGGTGGGATTTGAGTGAGGGAGGGCTGTGCAAGATCACCTGCCTCCTTTTCTCCTCCAGAGCCATTTGGGTCCAGTGACAAGATAAAGGTCAATTATATCTAGTTGAGATGGCCCTAAATGAAATGGGAGACCTTGGTCTTTTTAAGCTAGTCTTCAACAGGTCTCAATTTGACTGAGGCTGCATCCATTCAGGTTAAAAATCTCCTCTTTCACATAATTCTCTCTCCTCCAATCTAAATAAATAAATCTGGAAGGGGAAGACCTTCAAGGTTTCTGGTCAAACCAGAAATAATTGCTATTTACAGTCAATCTGAGTCAATCAGGAAACAAACAATGACCAAATGGGGTTTTTCTATGATCTATAGGTGCTGAATGAGAATCAGTTTAGTTTTGCCTCATCCTTAAGAAATCTAGCTAGTAAACTCTAAGATATCTTGGGAGGTCCAGAAGTGCAAAAGATAAGAAAGGAAGACTCTCTCTAGCTATAAATCTACCAGTGAAACCACTTTGTCATGTTTGGACCTCATTTTCATAGTTTATAAAGTAGGACTAATACTACATACTTTATAGGGATCCTTTGAGAATCAAATGAGAAGCTGTGTGCAAAATGCATTATAAATGTTAGTTATATTTATATGAGGGCTACTAGGTGGAGAAGTGGATAGAGCACAAAGTCCAGTCAGAAAAACTTACCTCTGTGAGTTCAAATCCAGGTTTAGACATTTAACTAGCTATGTGACTCTGGGCAAATCACTTAACCTTATTTGTCTCAGTTTCTTCATCTATAAAATGCGTTGGAGAAGGAAATGGCAAAATCACTCTAGTATCTTTGCTAAGAAAACCCTAAATGGGATCATGAAGAGTTGGACATGACTGAAATGACTGAACAACAACAAAAAATTATTAGATGAGTAGTCATCATTATTAAAGATATTTTACAATTCTGAAGTGTACTGTTAAACATGTTTAGGCGTTGAGAAAATAGAAGATGAAAGTCTGATGAATTCTGAGTGGATGAGCACAAATGGAGAAATCGTCTCATTACTTTAGAGACATAACATCCTAGTGTGAAATATTATGAGAGTGAGGCTATCCTTCAAATAGACCATGGGTATTCACATTTTCATACTTTTACTCAGATTGTCTTCTGATGTTGAATGCCACCTCCATCCTCTCTGTTAACCTAAGCTCCACCCTTGTTTGTTCAAGGCTGACCTTTCCCAACCACAGTTATTCATCCTCCCTCTGAACTTTGATGAGTGTCAGTCATCTGTTTTAATCATTTTAACTTCATCAAATGCTATCTTAAATTATTATTTGTCTCTTTAAGTATATGTTTTAAAATTCTATATAAAGATGACTGATATGTCCATCTTCATTGGTTAGTTCTTAAGAGAAATGACAGCTAAAAATCAAAGAATGTGAAAGTGGGGAGATATCTTAGAAATCCAGCTCAGTTGCCCACTTGTTGTAGAAATCATTCCATGGAATACTCTTTGCTGTATTGTAAAGAGCATTTACTACCTTATTAAGACTGACTATTCACTTGTTGGACAACTCTATAATAGAAAGTTCTGATTATGCTGTCTTCATAAGTCAGTCAAACTGTCTTCATTTAACTTACATGAACCACACAGAATCAAACAAGTATTTAAAATCCCACTACGTGGAGGAGGCAGAAGCATAATGGGTAAAACTTTGAAACACTTAGATTTCAACTTACAAAGATGAGTTTTCCTGATTTCAGGCCAAACACTCTATCCTTTGGACCACCTACCTGCCTTAGAATCAGAATTGTTCAAATTCCACTTCTGATGCTTACTAACTGAGTAATCTTGGGTAAATCACTTAATCTTAATAGGTCACTCAACTGAATCTTTGTTCCCCTGGCTTCCTTCAAGATGCAGTTCAAATCCTACTTTATGCAAGAGGCCTGTCCTGTTTCCCCCACCTATTTACAGCTTTCCTTTTGAGATTATCTTCTACCTGTTCCACATATATCTTGTATATACCTAGTTATTTACCATTGTATCCTCCATTCAGATGAAAGTTTTTTGAGGATAGGGACTGTTTTTACTTATCGTTGTAATTCTACCACTTATGACAGTGCCTTATATACAGTAATGGCTCACTTGTATATCAAGTTGGTCGTATTTGTTCAGTTAATCCTTGTACTGGTTTTATGTTTCTATTCTTTTGCCATGCCCTTTGGAATTATGTGTAGGTCACTGTCTCTCCCTTAAACTTTAAGAACCAAGAAGTAAAGTACAAGTTGACGTAATCCTCATTGTAGAACATCCAGAAATTAAACATTTAACAAAGTACTTTAAAAATAGTCTATCATAATTTTTTGCATTTATACCATACTTCCCTCCACCCCAAGACTGCATCCTTGAATTGAGGAAAGACATTTAAGGAAAGACAATTGACAGTAACTGCATCTGACAATTTATGTATATTTATAATACATTTGATTCCCATATTGCATCTCTTCTACCCCCTATTTACTTATTTATTTATCTGCTTATTTATTTATTCATTCATTTATCTATCTATTTATTTATTTGTCTGTTTATTTGTTTATTTATTGCTGAGGCAATAGGGGTTAAGCGACTTGCCCAAGGTCACACAGCCAGGAGGAAGTGTTAAGTGTCTGAGGTCAGATTTGAAGTCAGATCCTCCTCACTGCACCAACTGGCTGCCCCTTACTCCCCATTTATTAAAAAGAGGAAGATCTCTTTTCTTATTAGTTATCCAGGGACAAGACTTTTCATTGCAATTCATCAACATTCTACTGCTTCTTCATCTTTTATCTTTTACATTATTGTAGTCATTATGCATATTGTTCTTTTGATTCCGCTTTCTTCACTTTGCACCATTTTGTACAAGTCTTCTCGTCTTTCATTGAATTCCTCATATCTGTCATTTCTTATCAAAGGGAATTATAATAGAAAATATTTTTCAAAATATTTATCATTTTATTCTCTTTCCACATATTTGCACACACACACACATATATACACATAACAGTTTTATCTTAGAACAAATGCTAAATGCATCAAGATACCTTGCTATGTAAAGAAACCATGATGTCAATTTTTTGAGAAAAATAATAAAAATCTTTTATAATTTCAATAATCACACTTTAATTCATCTATCCTGAAAGTTCAGATTTTAGATTTAAAGTTAGAGGGCAGATTAGGACTAATGAATGAAAGTTGCAAAAAGGCAAATATAGGCTTGATACCAGGACAACTTCATAATAATGAGAATTTCTCCTCAAATAATTGGATGTCTTCAAGTAAAGAGTAGGTGATCATCTGTTTGATGTGTTATAGAAAGGACTCTAATTGAAGTATGGGTTGGATTTGATGGCTATTGAAATTCCTTCCAATTCTGAAATTCTGTGATTCTGTGATTTGAATCCTAGCTCACCAAGTTAGTAGCTTTGTGACTCTAAGAAAGTCCTTTGAAGCCCCTCTGATCCTGTCTCTTCAATTATATGATAGGGATACTGTCATTGCCTGCCTCACCCGATTTTTGGGAGGAAAGCCCTTTGTGAACTACAAAGCAATAGATAAGTGTAAACAATGATTATTGTGGTGATGGTTTCTCAGGTTTTCTCAAAGCAAGGTAAACCAGTCCTATTTTCAAGGTGATTTTATCTGTTACTTTTGGAGATGCTGAAGTCAAGAACTCTTGATAGTAGGGAGGTAAACACATCATCAAGGGAAGATTTGCCCCAGAGATAAAGACTCTGATGGAAATAAACAAAGAGAAAGTAGCAAAGCTTTCTAAAAACTGAAAATAAAATGTAAACAGAGAAGGGGAAAAAACCCAGGAAGTAGTCTTTTGCAGAGAAAACGTAGTGCCCTAAAAATTGACTTTCTAAATACCAGAGAAGACAGATTCAGAAACTAACTTACAGAAAACCTCATGGACCCCTAATAAGTATAAACACTCTCCATTTTTTTTTTATTACCTATCCCTTCTTTCCAACTGCCTTTTGTTATTATGATATTCATTCATTCCTTTTGATTCAGGATTAATAGCTTTTGATCTTTTCCAGTCTAGCTTTCTGTTTCTTCTTTTCCCCCTTCTCCTCTCTTCCTCCTCCTCCCTTTCTTCCTCCTCTCTTTATCTCTCCCTCTCTCCTTCCCTCCCTTCTCTCCACCTTCTCTTCCTCTTCCCTCCATCTCTCTTTCTTTCTCTCTCTCTCTCTCTGTCTCTGTCTCTTCTTCTATCTCTGTCTCTCTCTGTCTCTCTGTCTCTCTGTCTCTCTCTCTCTCTCTCTCTCTCTCTCTCTCTCTCTCTCTCTAGCTTTCCCAACACACAAAGTTATTTAAACTTGAACAAAAACTCTCTTTTGGGTCTCAATTTTCTCTTCTGTTAAAAAAAAAAAAAAGGTGTGAGGAGGCAGCAAAACTACCCTTATTGGTACCATACTTGCCTAATGTCCTTCTCTCAATTGAGTCAGGAGTCAGTGATGGCTCTACCAAATTGTGTGTCTTGACACAAATACTTTCATATCCTGGGCCTCACTTTCCACACCTTGAGGATAAGAAATCTGGATGAGATGATCTCTAAGGAATATTCTGATTCCAATAGTCAATGAACTGGCAATATCATTGTTAATCTGAAAAGGGTTACAAATCGGAATGATTGTCACAGTTTAAATTAAGAATTCCTTTGGACTGATTTTTGTCTTTATATTCTTTGCATTTAGTACAGTGCAGTACACTCAGTGGATAATAGACAAATGATCTACTTCTTCTTGATGCCGTTTTTTAGCCTGATATCAAAAGGGCTCTACAGTCACTCTTCCAGAGTTTAATTGTTTTGTTATTTTCTAATGCAGCTGATGCAATGAGGTGACAAGCTGTTGAAATCACATCTGTATGACCTTGTAATTTCTGTACAATCTCTTTTGTCTGGAGGTTCCAAATGTAAACTAGGTTATCTTCTGATCCAGGCACAATCCACTTTCCACCAATGACTGAAAAATTAGCAAAAATGCAGTATTTCTCTTTCTTGTGACCAGTGTATGTCTTCAGGCACTTCCCTTTGCTATAGTCCCATAGCTTTAGACTGTTGTCCAGAGTTGCAGCAAGAATGTATTTACCATTCAGAGAGAATTTCACAAAAGACACAGGAGAATTATCATCATCAATAAGTGTTTTTAGATATTGACCTGATGCTGCAATCCCAGATTCAACAGAGACTATTATAACTACTTGATACTATCAAGGATCCATCACGATTAAAATGAACAGTTGAAATAAAGTCAGAATGAGCAGGTAAAGTCTTGAGGCACTTTCCTCAATTGTATTATTTATTATTAAATTGAAAAAAAAAAGATAAAGAGAGGAATGTATGAGACAACTAAGTGGTTATTAGGTGATTGTGTGGGACTTAGACTTTTGAAGACTTGAACTCTTGCCTCAGGCATTTATTAATTGTGTGAGACTGGGCAAGTGGCTGAACATCTCTCAGTATCAGTTTCTTTATCTGTAAAATGGAGAGAGTAATAGCATCTACCTCCTAGAGTTGTTATGAGGACCAAATGAAATCATGTTTGTAATGCATTTTGCAAATCTTAAAGTATTTGAATGTTAGCTATTATTTTGTAAAATGTAATGGATTAATATTAGTTATTTTTTAAAACAAATTTTATTGATTTCTAAAATTTTAATTTTTAATCTGTATGCATACACACAAAAATAATCTTTCTATATATAAAGTAGAATATGAGTTGAAAATATATCTTTATCTCATATTTCTTGCTTTTAAAAAAAGTTTAAAATCAAATCCAAACTTTCCATTCAAAACTGTCACCCTCCCTCCCTCCTCTTCATTCCACCCTTCTATCTTCTCTCAACTCCATGTCATTATTACTGCCTCCATATCCCCAAAAAAGACAGAAAAAAAGATAAAAAAAACCAACCCTATAACAAATGAGCATAGTAAAGGAAAAAAACAATCCCACATAGAGCTCTTGTTCACAAGTGTATATCTCTTTAAGCATTCTCAATCTATCACTTTTCTGCCATGTTGGGGGTAATATGCTCCATTATAGGTCCTATGGAAACATGATTGATTATTAATAATTCTGATCAAAGTTTTTTAAAATTTTAATAACTCTTTACTTTTCCAAATAATGCATAGATAATTTTCAACATTCATCTTTGCAAAATTTTGTGTTCCAAATTTTTCTACCTTCCTTCCTTCCTTCTCCAACCTGATATAGATTAAACATGTGCATTTCTTATAAATGTATTTCCATAATTGTCATGCTACACAAGAAAAATCAGATCAAAAGGTGAAAGAAAAAAAACACAAGAAAGAAAAATTCAAAAAAACAAACAACAGTAACAAAGGTGAAAATGCTATGTTTTGATACACTTTCAATTTCCATAGTTCTCTCTCTGGAGGCAGATGGTTTTTTTTTTCATCACACATCTAGTGGAAATGTCTTGAATCACTGAATTGTTGAAAAGAGCCAAGTCCATCCCAAGTTGATCATCACATAATCTTGTTGTTGTATACAATGTTTTCTTGGTTCTATTTACTTCACTTAGCATCAGTCCATGCTTTTTTGATATCTGCCTGATTGTCATTTCTTATAGAATAATAACAGTATTCCATAAGTTTCATATACCATAATTTATTCAGCCATCCCCCAACTCAAGTTTCTAGTTCCTTGCCATTACAAACAGGACTGCTATAAACATTTTTGCATATGTAGGTCCTTTTCCCTTTTTTATGATCTCATCATAGTTCTTGAGACTTTCAGGGATTTTTTTCTTGACAATCTTGCTGTCATATAAATTGCTCTCTGGCTTTGCTTCATTTCCTATACCTAGTTTTCTTTGACATCATCCCATCATTTCTTATGATATAACAATATCCCATTACATTCATAAATCACAGTTTTCTCAACTATTTCCCAGCTGATTCTTTGCTTTTCTTTGTCTCTCTCCACTTCCTTTTTAATCCCTCCTTAGGACTAGGAGGCTTATTCTTAAGGAAAGTTATGATAAAACTAATATCACAATCTAAAATGAATTTGAAGGGATAACTTGGGAATTGAAGAGACAAGGGAAGAAGGACTTATGCAGGATTCAAATCCTGCATTTGTAACTTTAGGCAAATCATTTTCACTGCTCTGGGTTTCAGTTTCTTCATCCATAAAATAGGTTGGTGGACTAGATGACTTCAAAGATACCCTCATTTATGATTTCCTCCTTAATAAGAAATAACTTCTTATTGTCTCTAGGACAAAATAGAAATGTCTCTGTTTAGCTTTTAAACTCTGCTCAGCCCTAGCCCCAATCTATCTCTACACTATCATTAAATATTACTCTTCCTCCTATACTTTGAAGTCAATTCAAACTAACCTCCTTATTGTATGCCTATCTCTCACACACTCCATTTTCCATTTTCTTTTTTTGTTGTTTTCTTTTTTTTAATCAGAGCTTTTTTATTTTCAAAACATACGCAGATAATTTTTAACATTCATCTTTGCAAAGCCTTATGTTCCAAATTTTCCCCTTCTTCCCCCCACCCCTTCCCTTAGATAGCAAATAATTTAATATATGTTAAACGTGCAATTCTTTTATACACACAATTATCATGCTGCACAAGAAAAATCAGATTAAAAAGAAAAAAAAGAGAAAGAAAACAAAAAGCAAGCCAACAACAACAAAAAGTGAAAATACCATGTTGTAATCCACACTCAGTTCCCACAGTCCTTTCTTTGGATGCAAATGTCTCTCTTCATCACAAGACTTTTGAAACTTTCCTGAACCACCTCGTTTCATAAGAATTGATCATCGTATAATCTTGCTGTTGCTGTGTACAATGATCTCTTAGTTCTACTAACTTCGCTTAACATCAATTCATGTAAGTCTCTCCAGGTCTCTGAAATCATCCTGCTGATCATTTCTATAGAACAATAATATTCCATAACATTCATATACCATAACTTATTCAGTCATTTTCCAGCTGATGGGCATCCACTCAATTTCCAGTTTCTTATCACTACAAAAAGGGCTGCCACAAACATTTTTGTACATGTGGGTCCTTTTCCCTTTTTTATGATCTCTTTGGGATACAGGCTGGATCAAAGGGTGTACACAGTTTGATAGCCCTTTGGGCATAGTTCCAAATTGCTTTTCAGAATGGTTGAATAAGTTCACAACTCTACCACTGTACTAGTGTCCCAGTTTTCCCACAGCCCCTCCAACATTCATTTTTATCCTTTCTTGTCATCTTAGTTAATCTGAGAGGTGTATAGTGGTCCATTTTCCATTTCCCTTGCCATCTCTAATACTTAAAACTTCTTCCTCCTCTGCAAGTCTCTCTCTTTTCCTTTAAGATTCAGCTAAAAATACCATTTGTGGTATCAAACATTTTCAGAGCCCTTTAACAGCTAGTCTCCTCTTTCCCAAACTATTTTATGCTTATTTGACTTATAGTTATGTTATTTTATACATATTTATATATGTACTTGTCATTTCCCCCATGAGAATGCAAGCTTCTTGTGAATAGGAATTGTTTCATTCTTTATACTTGTATGTCTAGTACCTCAAAAAGTCCTTTGAGGTTTAACATTCTATGACTCTCCACATAGCCATATACATGAATATATATGTTCTCATGTTCCCAGAGGAATGTCTCCTTAATGAAAAGCACTAATCTCTGTAGTTTGCCTTTCTCTGAGTAGTTGTTGAATAGAAATATCCCAATGAATAAGAGATAGATATTTCATATTTCAATCTGGGGACAGTGTTTTAGTAAGAAAAGGTCATAAAATTCTATCCTCAGAATTTTAATACAGTTCCAGTGATACAATTCAATTAACAATACTTTTGGGAAAATCCCTACTTGGTACTCTGGCTTAGAGCTTGCTGAAAGATACCTGTTAATTAAGGAACCTTTCTGGAAATTCTCATTCTACCTTTTCTTCTGATTTGAAAGCTGATCAATGGCAATGCCTTTTCATTCTTGTAATCAAGCCCAGAAAACCATCTGCCATTACCCTGTCTTTCCACAGAATGGCTAAGAAGCTGGCATGGATGATGGTTGGAGGTGGCTTCTGTTGTCAAGGAGACTGATTTTGAACAGGCTTAATTCAGGGAGAATGACAAAAGAGGAGGTCTATGGAATCCCCCAAGAATAATTCAATCAGAATTATGACCAATCGATGTAAGTTGCAAGGAGATAGATTCTGGGCCAAAATAGAGAAAAACTTATAATTTTTCAAAAAATAGAATGGGCTGTCTCATGAGTCTTTTAAGGCTGTACTTTTTCC
Source organism: Antechinus flavipes (assembly GCF_016432865.1). Classification (NCBI taxonomy): domain Eukaryota; kingdom Metazoa; phylum Chordata; class Mammalia; order Dasyuromorphia; family Dasyuridae; genus Antechinus; species Antechinus flavipes. The sequence goes on along the minus strand of NC_067401.1, from coordinate 285,148,942 downwards.
ATCATTATAGTTGTTCAAGTAAGGGGCTATACAATTGTAAATTAAGAAATGCTGCAATTAGGATTACTGCATTGGGTGGGAAGTAAATCTAAATGATCTCAGTGGTAATTTAGTTCTCAAGATCCTGTGATTCTATGAGTTCATTCCTTTCATGATATTTTGTCATCTGAGTAGCAGAATAGGAAAAGAATTCGCCTTAGCATGCCAATGGAAAAATACCATCAGCATCCTTGGAATTTGGTACCCTGGGACAAAGCCCTGGTTTCTCTGCCCTTGCTACATTCCAGCTTATACTTGGATGTGATGAGAATGGAAAATTTAATTGGCTATTGCAGGATGTAATACTCAAGGATAAAGTTATAGGGAAGATTTAGGGCAAAAAAATCAATCGATTTAAACTAACTTACATATTTAATACCACCCCAATTCAATTACCAAACACTATTTTATTGACCTAGAAGAAATAATCTTTAAAATTCATTTGGAAGAACAAAAAAAAATCAAGAAAATCAAGGGAACTAATGAAAAAATATAAAGGATGAAGAGTTAGCAATAGCAGATCTTAAATTATCTTATAAGGCATCAATTATTAAAACTCTTGAACTGGCTAAGAAATGGAAAAGGTAGATCAATGGAACAGAGTCGACATGTAATTTATAGCAAATAAATATAATAACCTTGTGTTTAACAAGTATAAAGATAAACTTTTAAGAAAAGAATTCATTATTTGGTAAAAAAAAAAAAATTGTCAGGAAAATTGGAAAGCACTATGCCAGAAATTGAGCATAGACCAATATCTTACACCATTTATCAAGATTAGGTCAAAATGGATACATGACTTAGATAAGTCATAAAAAGAGACATTACAAGAAAATTAGAAGAATATGGAACATTTGCTTATAGACTTTTGGAAAGGTGAACAAAAATAAACAAGAGACAGCAGAGTGAAATGTAAAGTGAATAATTTTTATTACATTAAATTCAAAAGTATTTGTACAAAAATCCCAAATGTAGCTAAGAACAGAAGGAAAGCAGAAAATTGGGGAATTTTTTTATAGACAATTTCTCAGGTCTTGTATCTCAAATATATAAAGAAATTTGTCAAATCTATAAGAACATAAATCATTCCTCAATTGATAGTCAAAGAAAATGCAGTTTTTCAATGAATAAATAATAACAATTTATAGTCATATACTCCAAATCATTACTTTTTAGAAAAAAAGAAAATTAAAATAACTTTGAGATATCATTTTGCACTTACCAAATTGGTTAATATGATTGAAGGGGAAAATGACAAATATTGGAAGAATGTGAAAAATTTGGGACACTAATTTATTGTTGGTGGAATTGTGAATTGAGGCAACCATTTTAGAGAACAATCTGGAATTATACCCAAAGAGTTATTAAATTGCTTATATTCCTTGATCCATCAATACCCTTCTAGAGCTGATTTCCAGAGCTAATTAGGGAAAAAATCTATATGCTCAAAAATGTTTATAAAAACTTTCGTAGTGGTGAACTGGAAATCATGGGGATGCCCATCAATTGAGGAATATCCAAACAAGTTGTGGTACATAATTGTAATGAAATGTAAAGAAAAAACTTGAAAGAGTTCCATGAAATAATGAAGAGTTGTAATGGGCTGAGGCTTGAGTTGATGCACTGAGGTCCCAAGCACATGAGGCTAAATAGTAATTGGACCATACTCTATTAATATATAATTTTGGAGAAAGAATGGCCCCCGCCCACTCTTTGTGCAAGTCCTGATGTGTTGTATAGGAAATGACGATTTTGGTGGGTGGAGGCAGGGGAGTGGAAAAGGAAGGGGAAGGAGAGACTTTTGGGATTGCCATTGCCACGGTTGGCTCAGCTCACATCTCTCTCTGTTAGCTGATTTCCTGTTGCAGCTGCCCATATTGCTATCGCAATCTTTCTTGCCTATATTTGCTATCGCAATCTTTATTCACCTTTTCACTTGAATAAAGACTGAAGATTTTTCCCTTAATCTGAGTTCCTGACTCCGGCTGATTTTAAATACGCGATCATTACAAAGAGTGAATTGAGGAAAACCAAGAGAACATTGTAAACAGTAACAACAATATGGCTTTAAAAATGAATTTGAATATTTACAGCAGCTCTCTTATCAAGGCAAAGAACTGGAAATGGAGGAAATGCCTATCAGTTAGGGAATGAAGGAATAAATTGTGATATGTGATTATGGTGGGAAATTATTTTTTTCTGGGAAATGATGAGCAGAGTGCTCTCAGAAAAACCTGGAAAATCCTTCATATAGTTGAGAAAAATGAAATGTGTATGTACAAATAACAATGTTATGAGAGGATCAGTTGTGAATAACTTTGTTAATCTCAGCAATACAGTGATTCATGACTACTTTAAAGGATTTATTATGAAAATACTCTTCATACCTAGAAAAAAAATTATGTCTGGATACATATTGAAACATAATCTTTTTTAATCTTTATTTTTCCTGAGGGCTGTTTTTTGGGGGAGGAGATCTATTTTTTCACAACATGACTTTTATGGAAATGTTTTGCATAATTTCACATGTATCTTCTTAAAGGGGGAGATATGGGGAGGAAAAGAGAGTTCTAGAACTCAAAGTTTTTTTATTTGTTTTTTTATTGAAACATTTTATTTTCAAAACATATAAAGGATAATTTTTCACCATTAACCCTTACCAAACCTTGTGTTCCAATTCCTGCCCCTTCTCCTCACCTCCTCTCCTAGATGGCAAGTAATCCAATATGTGTTAAACATGGTAAAAAATTATATGTAAATCCAACATAGGCATATGTATTTATACAATCTTACTGCACAAAAACAATCAGATCAAAAAGGAAAAAATGAGAAAGAAAATAAAATTCAAGCAAATAACAACTAAAGAAATGAAAATGCTATAGTGTGATCCACACTCAGTTCCTACAGTACTCTCTGTACTGGTTGTAATATAGACCAGTACTCTGGTTGTAGATGGCTCTCATCATCACAAGATCATTGGAACTGGCCTGAATCATTTCATTGTAGAACTCAAAGTTTTAAAAACAAATGTAAAAATATTTTACATCTAACTGGGAAAATAAAAATATTAAATAAATCTTTTTTAAAAAAGAATGACCTTGAGCAGATAAGTCATTTTGATATTATAAATGCCCAAATCAATTAATAAGGCTAGTTGAAGAAAGATGCTGTCTGAATCCAAAGAAAGAAATGATGAATGAAAGTGTGTATAGCATAATTTTACCTAATTTTACCTATATACATGCATTTGTGTTTAATTGTAATCATCTCTAGGGTAGAGGAAGGGAAGGAAAGGAAAAAGAAATAAGCAACTGAGAAATCTGAGGAGAGGACCATGGGGGTCAAAGGATCAGAGATTTAGAACTGGAAGTGATCTTCCAGTTATCTAGGTCATCATAGTCATCTAGGTCAACATGAGTTCCATATGGAAAACTCTAAGAGTTTAAATAACTTGCCAGAGGTCAAACAAGTATCCAGTGACAGATCTAGATTTTGAACCAAGGATTTTTGACTGCAAATCCAATCTTCCATAAAACCATTAGAGTTATTGATACAGCCCACTAAAAAACAGAAACTGGGCAGAAAAGAGAAGCTCAAATATCCTTAAATCTAGATGTAGAAAAGATTTTAGGAGTCTCTGGCAAAAACTGGAGGGAGGAAATAAAGAAAAATTAGGAAAGATGAAAAACAAACAAGCAAAACCCACCTTTTATCTCTTAATACACACACACATACACACACACACACACACACACACACAGAGGCCTCCACTCATTTTCTTTAAAATTAGCTCAAGACAGTGCATAAATCCATAACCGAAGACAAAAATATGATGTATTAGGCACAACAGTAATAGCATCCATTTGTAAAATGCCTTATATTGCTTATTATCCTCAGGCTTGGCCTAGCAAAATATGAAGAGACTAATAACACTGAAATGATAATTTATTTTCTTTGTAGAAATTAATGAAGACTGTCTCTTAAGGAATGCAGCTAAAGGGTTGTGCTTTGTGTAAGTGAAAGGATCACTCCATCTCTCCAGGCCAAAGATCATGAATATTTCAAAGTATCAAAGAAGATTGAAAATTTGATTATTTATTTTCAATTCTCAGTGATCAAAATGGTCACTAAAGACCAGAAAAGGGTAACTAATTTGGCATTTTGTACTTGTATTATTCTGCTGCTGGTGCTTCTTCCTGTAAGAAATGTCACCACTCTTTTATAACGAAATCTTCCCAAACCAACATGCCTGGTGGCTTGTCAATATATTTCCAGTTGAATTAACAAAGTTAATTGTTGAAGTTTAATAGTTTATTCAACTGATGTAGTGGGACAACTCTGTGCTTTTTAGCTGCTAGGAAAGCTTGCATCAAAAAAAAATTTTGAAGCAAATGAGCTTTGCAAATTTAGAGTGAGGGAGGAAGGATCTGTTCTGAGTCCACAATTTTTCGAAGTCTCAGGCTGAGGTACCTATAATCTTTGCAGATCTCTGTTAGTAGAAATTTCTTCTTCTTGAAGTCTATTATTATGTACTTAGACAGCATGGTTACACATTTTTTGGTCAACCCAATAAACCTGTAAGGCAATCAGAATAATTGTTATTACCACCAATCCACCAGTGATAAAATGAAGGAAAATTGAATTGCCTAGGGCAATGACATCAACGTCAAAGACAAATGGTAGCAACTAAACTTATATAAGGATCTCTAGGGTGACATATTCACTTAGACACCCACATATTAACACTATCTATGTATTGTTGTATATTTATTTAGTTAAATATGCCCCAAATACATTGCATTCAGAGGAGGTCAATCAGAATAGTGAAAATCCATGTCATATGAGGATCTGTTGGAGAAACTAGGGATGTTTAGAATGAGGAAAAGATTATTTGAAGAGACATGGTAATTGTGTTCAAATATTTGAAGGACCGTCATGTGGAAGAGTAATTAGACAGTTGGCCCCAGAGTCTGGAACCAGTAAAAATAGGTAGAAGTTGTAGAAAGACCTTGGAATTTGTACTTCATCTCAAGAAACTTCCTAAAAGAGAAACAGGTTGCCTCAGATAGTGATGGATTTCTCTTCATGCATGTCCTCACGAAGAGGTAGAATGAACTTTTTTTCTCTTTTTGTTAATACCTTTTTATTGACAGAACCCATGGCTGGGTAATTTTTTTACAACATTATCCCTTGCACTCACTTCTGTTCTGACTTTTCCCTTCTATCCCTCCACCCCCTCCCCTAGATGGCAAGAAGTCTTATACATGTTAAATATGTTACAGTATATCCTAGATACAATATATGTGCAGAACTGAACAGTTCTCTTGTTGCACAGGGAGAGTTGGATTCAGAAAGTAAAAATAACCTGGGAAGAAAAACAAAAATGCAAGCAGTTTATATTCATTTCCCAGTGTTCCTTCTTTGAGTATAGCTACTTCTGTCCATCATTGATCAATTGGAACTGAATTAGATCTTCTCTTTGTCGAAGAAATCCACTTCCATCAGAATACGTTCTCATACAGTATAGTTGTTGAAGTGTATAATGATCTCCTGGTTCTGCTCATTTCACTTAGCAACAGTTCATCTAAGTCTCTCTAAGACTCTCTGTATTCATCCTGCTGCTCATTTCTTACAGAACAATAATTAGAATGAACATTTGTTAAATAGGTTACATTGAGGTATTTTATGTTATAGGGAAGAAGTCATTTTTTTGGATATGATAGATGGTGACTCAGATTCTGTGAGTCCTTGATCCTGGAATAGTAGTTGATGAAGACCTGAACCAACATCTCCTGGTTCCAAGCCCAGTACTTGTACCATTACAACTCACTATTTCCTTACAGGTCATTTTAGAGAGATTGGAAAGATACCAGATGTCTCTCTGAATATACTGCTCGTAATTACCTCTCATTCAGTTATGATTCAGCTACCATTAAATTAGTTGCTCTCTTTTCCCTCCTTGCTCCAGTGTTGCCTCCTTGTATTATTATCATCCTCTCACATGGAGGGATCTCTTCTGCCTAGGATACTGTTTCCAAGTCCAGAAACTAAGAATTTTATATATATGTGAGCTATTATTTCATACATGTGTGTTTCCCCCTCCTTACTCCTAGTAGAATGTAAATTCCTGGAGGGCCAAGAATGTTTAGGTTATTTTCCTTGTATCTCCAGCATTTAATACAGTCAAGAAGACCTGGTTTCAAATCTCACTTCTGATACCCAACAACTGTGTGAGGAAAAGTCTCCTTTGAGTCTCAGTTTCATCATCTGTAAAATGGAGGGATTGAACTCCATGACTCCTGGGTCTTTTCCGGTTCTAAATCTATGGTCCCTGAATGTTCTTTATTCCCTCTGGAGGCTAGAGGCTCAGAACTTGCCACCTCAGATATTGAATCAGTCCAAGGTTTATCACTGTCACATTTGGGATCCTTCAGAGGGCCTCAGCACTGGGGAAGGGCACAGATACTATGGATATGACATTTCAGTAGAGCTCCTATCCTCCAACAGCCTTAGTGCCCATATTTTCCCAATAGCAGAATCCTTTAGAAATATGTAATCAAAGACTTGAAAGTTACTTTTCAAATACTCATTAGGAAGATAGAATCTCATCTCATCCAACTCATATGTGACCTAGAATCCTCCCACCACAAACCTTTTTGTATGATTAGCCAACTTTTAGATAATTATGTTAGCAGATATATGAAAGATATAGATTGAAAAGTAGATAATATATATAATGAGATGATAGGTATATGATATAGATAGAACAGAGAGGGGGAAGGAGAAAGGGGGGGAGGAAGGGAAAAAAGGGAGAGAGGGGGGAAAGAGAGACAGAGACAAAGAGAGGGTGAGGAAGAGGGAGAGAGGGAAAGAGGGAAAAGCATTTATTTAGGACTTACTATGTACCAGGCCTTTTGCCAAAAAGGCAGATATAAATACAAACAAAATTTAGATTTGCTAAATCTATGTGGTGCAGTGGATAGAGTGCCAGACCCAGAGTCGGGAAGACTCATATTTCTGAGTTCAAATCTGTTCTCAGGCATTGACTAGCTGTGTGACCCTAGGCAAATCACTTCACTCTGTTTGCCTCAGTTTCCTCATCTCTATAATGAGCTGGAGAAGGAAATGGCAAACTACTTCAACCTCTTTGCCAAGAAAACCCCAAATGGAGTCATAAAGAGTTGCATATGACTGAACAACAAATCATCTTCAAGAAGATTAAATCCTAATGGGAAAGAAGATTCATAAAGGGGAACTAGAGGCACTTCTGAAAAAACAAAAATTATAGGTAGGCCCTAATGAGAGCAAACTCCTTATCTCTCTCAATGTTTCTTATTCCATTTTCCTACAGTCTGAGTCATTAGGAAGTTCTTCCTAATATTATGTCTAAATATGCCTCTTCTTTCCATTGTTGCTGGTTCTATCCTCTGATCTGTCTAATTCCCTTGATGTAGCAGCAGCTGAAGACAGTTTTCATCACCTCCTCCTTTATCCTACCTCCCCAGTTCTCTAGTTTTAACACCCCTAATTCTTTTAAATGATCTTTATATGGCATATTCTTGCCTATCCTTTACTATGTCAGTCACCCTTTTCCCAATGTTCTCCAGATAATCATTGTCCTTCCTTAAATGTGGGGCTCAAAGCTGAACCTCCAGATGTGCTGTGACCAGTGTAGCAAACAGAGGAACTCTCACCTGTCCCATCCTGGATTTTTTGTGCAGCCTAAGATGACATTATTTCTCTGGCTCTCCTCAGCACTCATTCCCACCTTCCACCCATATCTTCCTACTCATGACCCAAGTTTGTCATTCAGCTGTTCCAGTTGTAACTAACTCTTTGTGACCCCATTTGGGGTTTTCTTGGAAAAGATACTAGAGTGGTTTGCCATGTGGGCTGGAGCATTTGACTAAGATTTCACAGAGGAAGTGAGACTTGTTCTAGACCTCAAGGAATTGATATGGGATTTCTATAAGAGGATACATGCATCCTAATTTGGGCAAAAATTTCCACCTGCATCTTAGCTCAGGGAAGAATGTTATCTGCAGGACCCCAACTAACATGTTATAAACATATGATATATAAACATGTTTCAATGTTGTATGAGGCACAATCTTATTAAAGATTATGTTTTTGGAACACAAGGGAGATCAGTGAGTTAAATCAATTCAAAGTAGCTGGAGAAGGGAAATGATTTTAAGATTATTATTTGGAAAGTGTTTTGCACACATTACATCATTTGCTCCTTATAACCAGTTTTTATAATAGATGCCATTATTTTCTCCAGCTTAAAATAAAGAAATAGAGGCTTAGATGTGTTAAATGACTTTTCCAAAGTCACAAAGTTAGTAAGTGTCTGAGGTAAAAGTCAAATCTGCATCTTCCCAACTCCCACTGTTTTTCTAGACTGAGAAGATGCTCTTTGGAATTCTCTGTGCTGAGCTGAGTGTCCTCAGGATTTGTGGGAGTGACAGAAAACCATTTTCTTCTCCTCCCTTGACCTGCACATATTTCCAAAGGCAGAATGGGATCAATGTTTCTTGGATTACCTATTTTTCTTATCATGATGCCAGACCTCAGCTAGGGTCAGGTTGCAGATAATTTGCCATTCCTCACCCAATAGAAAGACTTGGTTAGCATACTGGTGTGCATTTGCCAAGAGTCTCCTGCTCCTTCTGTCTCTGATACTATGTGATGTGTACTTAGGAAATAATAATGTGATAGCTAATATTTACATAGTGATTTAAGGTTTGCAAAGTACCTTACATATATTACATCATTCTATCATCACAACAACCTCAGGAGGTAGGTTTTATTATTATCCACATCTTACAGCTGAGAAAACTGAAATAAAGAGAGGTTATATTATCTGCTCAGATTCACACAATTAAAGTTGGATTTGAATTCAGATCTTTGGGATTATAGGTCCATTTTAAAAAATAGCCTTTTATTTTTCCAAACACATGCAAAAATAGTTTTCAGTGTTCACCTTTCCAAAATCTTATGTTTTTTTCTTCTTCTCTTCCCCCTAGCCTCTTCACAGACAGCAAGCAATCCAGCATAGGTTAAACATTTCTTCTGCAATTATTCTAAACATATTTTGATATTCATCATGTTGCACAAGAAAAATCAGATCAAAAGGGGAAAAAAGATGAGAAAGAAAAAACAAGCAAACAAACAACAAAATGGTTAAAATACTATACTTTGATCCACATTCAGTCTCCATAGTTTTCTCTCTGGATACAGATGGCTTTTTCCATCACAAATCTATTGGAATTGCTATTGTTGAAAAGAGCCAAGTTAGATGCATTTTTAAACCATTGCACAAGTCAGCTGCTTCCAGGTTACTTCACAAAGCCTAATTGGCCACAGAACACATCACAAGAAATGGCCAGAGTCCAGTTCATTCCTCATGTAAGCTCCAGGGAAATAACCATTGTTACAAAATATAAAACCAATGCCTATGTATGAAGATATTCAACAGCAGTTCTTTTTTGTTGTAGCAAAGAAATTTGTCAACATCCCCTACAAGCCCTATTTACTCGTTGTTTAGGTTTTAATAGCTCAGAGTGAATGTAAATCACAGTCATTTCTGTTCTGACCAAAAACTTTAAGGATCTTTCCTTTCTAGATTGATTCTTCTGTGAAGGCAAAGTAGGCCATCTCCCCCCTCCCCCCCCCCATCTTTTCTTATCTAGCCTTTAATCACTGAATGAGTATAGACTAAGAACTGGGAAAGTCCCAGCCTTATAAAATTCAAGGTTTTCCCCTGCATCCAAGGCCATTACCAGTCTCACTGACCTATGTCTTGTCATTGGACTCAGATGACTTTGGAGGAGAGAGTGAAGCAGATGATTTTGCATAGCTTTCCTCATTTAAATCCAATTTACTTACAAGTCAAGTCATCACTCTATTGATATCATTGGTCCTCTTCCAGATTGGAGGAAGAGCAACAAGAAGCAAAGAATTGGACATGCCCTACTCAGGAATGGTTAAACAAGTTATGTCATATGAAAGTAATAAGATATTGCTGTGTCAAGAATTGAAAAAGATAATGGTTTCAGAGAAACCTGGAAACTGACACAGGCTGAAGTGAGTAGAACCAGGAGAAAAATTTATATCATAACAATGTTGTAAAGACAGATAACTTTCTGAAAATATAAGGCATTCCTTAATTCATAAATTGTCAAGAGATATGGACATTTTTCAGATGAAGAAATTAAAGCCATTTCTAGTAATATGAAAAAATATCCAAATCACTGTTGATTAGAGAAATGCAAATTAAGACAATTCTGAGGTACTACATCATAACAGATTAGCTAAGATGACAGGAAAAGATAATGATAAATGTTGGAAGGGATGTGGGAAAACTGGGATATTAATGCATTGTTGATCGAGTTGTGAAATGATCCAATCATTCTGGAGAGCAATTTGGAACTAGGTCTAAAGAACTATGAAATTATGCATTCCTACCCTTTGATCCAGCAGTGTCTCTATTTGTCTGTATCCGAAAGAAATCATAAAAGAAGGGAAAGGACATATATGTGCAAAAATGTCTGTAGCAGCTCTTTTTGTTGTGGCAAGGAACTGGAAATGGAGTGGAAATCAGTTGGGGAATGGCTAAATAATTTATGGTATATGAATTTATAAGAAATGATGAGAAGACTGATTCTGAAAAAAAAAAAAAACTTTCACTTGCGTGAACTGATGCTGAGGGAAGTGAGCAGAACCAAGACAAGATTGTATACTGTACCAACAAGATTGTGTGATGATCAATTGTCATGGACTGACTCTTTTCAAAAATGAGGTGATTCAAGGCAATTCCATTAGACTTGGGATGGAAAGTGCCATCTGAATCAGAGAGAGAACAATGGAAACAATGTATACTGAAGCATAATATTTTCACCTTTTTTATTGTTTGTTTGCTTTTTTTTTCTTTCTAGTGGTTTTTTCCTTTTGATCTGATTTTTCTTGCATATGACAAATATAAAAATATATTTTAAAGAATTGCACATATTTAATCTATATTAAATTGGTTGCTGTTTTGGAGAGAGTAGAGGTAAGAGAGGGAGGGAGAAAAATTTGAAATATAAATTTTCACAAAAATGAATGTTGAAAACTATACATATTTGGAAAAAATACAATACCATTTTTTAAAAAAGGAAAAAAGACAAACAACTTTGAAAGACTTAGGAATGTGGTGAGCAACTATAATAATAGAGGACCAATTATGAAATATGTTTGCTACCTATCTCCTGACAGAAAAGTAATAGATTCAGAAAACAGAATGAAGCACATATTTTTGCATATAGATAATGAGGAAATTTATTTTGTTTATCTATGCTTATTTGTTACACAAATTTTGTAATTTTTTTCAAATGGGGGAATTGGAAGGATGAGAAAATCAACTTATGTTAATTAAAATCAATTTAATTTTAAAAACCAAAGCACAAAAGCCTAAGGCCAGCCTTTCTACCTAAGTTATGCTCTGTTTTCTTGATGACATCTTTCCTGGCCTAAACTCAGATCCTATATTTGAGCATACACTGATTCACAAGAAGAAGAAAAGCAAAAATATATGCAAAAGTGAGTTATCCCCTAAGAAGGGACCTGTTTAAATGGTGCTTGAGATGCATGATTAGATGAAATTCAGACCACACTAATTTATTCCTTTGTGTGTTTGGATAAAGGGAGATAGTAGTGAACTATGAGTGCATGGATTAGCAAGACAGACAAATTTAGGGTATCAAATTTTTCCTGTGCTTTGTTGACCTAAAAAGAATATCGCTAGAATCTATTCACTCCCTCCCAGAGAAGTGGCCTTGTGCTTTTGTGCTTTGTTTTTTATTTTTTTTAAATAAAACGGGTTTTTAATTAACACAAATTGATTTTCTCACCCTTTAGTTCCCTCTCTGGGAAAAAATGATAAAACTTTTGGGACAAATAAACATAAACATGTCTGTGGTAGCTTAGGGTAGAGACATATGTCAGGATAGGGAGCAGGAGGTGGGCAGGTTGGATGAATTAGGAATTGTGATTAAGTTTATGGTCTTTAATTATCTCTAGTGAGGGGAACACATTTCATGGGCAAAGAGAGAAACAGGATGACTTGTCCTTGTTACTGTTCAATCTTTTTAAGTCATGACTGATTCTCCATGACCCCATTTGGGATTTTCTTAGCAAAGATACTTGAGTGGTTTGCCATTTCCATCTTCAGGTCATTTTATAGATGAGGAAACTGAGATAAACAGGGTTAAGGGACTTGCCCAGGGTCACTTAGATAGTAAGTGACAGAGGTTAGATTTGAATTCAGTAGATGGGTTTTCCTACATCTAGGATCTCCTTGCTGCCCAAACAGGATGTTGACAAAAAACAATTCTGAGCCAAAAAACATCAGAACACATATAATTAACATTCTGCTGCAAGAGCACATCTAGAACCCATTCTTTTATGATCAAATCTCACCAAGAGAAGTGTTGACTTTTGTTCTCTGAGGAAAAGGATTTTATTTATATGTGTGCATCTCATCACCTGAAGTTGGCCAAGGAGTGATGGTTTTACTTTTGGTTACAGGGACTTATGATGATTGTCTAATAAATGATGAAAGGATTAGGAGGGTTTATAAAATGTAATGGTGGAGGGACAACCCTCCCTCTGGTGATAAGGAGAACCCACTCATAAGCTCACAGGTATTTAGAAATATTGAAATATGTATATGTAAATGTACAAGCTTGTATATATATATATATATACATAATGTATATATGATAGGAAGAACTGGGATAGAGTATGATTATGATTTTTATGCTATGGGGAGCTTTCATTGAATGATTTCTACCCAAGTAATTTGTAAGTTTTTCTGCAATTTATAGTATTGAATGTGTCACTGAAAGGTCAACTGAATTGGCTTGGATCACTCAGAAAATATATATATACATATGTATGTATGTATGTATGTATGTATGTATATAAGAGGCAATATTCTAGCTCAAGTCTTCCTGCCTCCAAGGCCAACTCTTTCTTCATTATTCCACATTGCCATGTTCATGTATGTATGTGTATGTATATGTATATATGCAATATACACATATGCATATATTTATACATTTTCACATATTTATAAAATAACAAAACACATGCACATATGCATGCATACATGCACAATATACTTATACATGCATATATTGCAGTAATTTATACATGCATGTATTTATGTGTTTCCATGGATGTTTAGAAATCAAGTAAACATATGTGCACATATGAGCACATATGCATGTATACATATGTACATATTTATGTATTTCTATCTGTATGTTTATAGAACAACTAAACACATGTATATATGCATATATACTTATACACATCTGCATGTATTTATGTATTTCTATGTATATGTTTATAAAGCAACTAAAATGCATATATATACTTATATATGTACTTCTATGTATATATTTATAAAATATCTAAACAAAAATCTATGTATATCTATATATGTCTATAAACATATACATTATATTATATATAATAATTATATATAAATGTGAACTTGTATACATGCACCTATACACATTTATTAGGTATATTATATATAGATAGTATTAAATATAGTATAGAAATAGAATTATATAATTATGTTACTCTATATGCATATGTCTATCTATACACATATATAGATTATATTATTTATAATAATTATATATAAATGCAAACTTATATACATGCATCTATACACATATATTAGATATATTATATGTACATAATATTAGATGTTGTATAGAAATAGAGTTATATAATTATGTTGCATGATATATTAATGGATAGTTGGGTGACTTAACTGATAGTGCACCAGGCCCAGAATCAGGAAGATTTGAGTTCAAATCTGGTCTCACGTACTCTCTAGTTGTGTGATCCTGGCAAGTCACTTAACCCTATTATTTTAATTTCCTTACCTGTAAAATGAGCTGGAGAAAAGAAATTACAAACTATTCCAGTATCTTTGCTAAGAAAACCCAAAATTCAGACATGAGTGAAAAAAGATTGAACAACAATAACAACAATATTTAAATATATAATTATTCAATAATATACTATTATATATGATATCAATTTACATTTATATAATGATTTATGGTTTTCAAAGTCCTTTATGTCCATTACAGAATTTAATCCTCATAACAATTCTGTGGTGTAGCCACTATCTTCCAGATAGTGAATTTGAGGCTCAGAGTGTTTAAATGAATTGCCCAGTCACACAACTAGAAAGTAGAGAAGGCAGGATTCAAATTCAAGTTTTACTGACATCAAGTCAGCACTCCATTTCTTATACCAGACTGCCTCTCTGAAGGTAAATATGCATCCATGTAGATTTTGTTTTTGTATTGGCAGAAATCAACTTTATTTGTGTATAAATAAATATCTATATGTATACCAACACTGTATGTCTGATGCTCATATCCATATGTATATGCACATAATATGTAGATATAATTATAATTTACACATATGGATTCAGGTATCAGAGTCTCTTGTTTCTAGGAGCCAGTAAAGATTCCTTTGTTTCACATTTAAAGGCCTTCATATAATATGAGAATACTCATATTATATATAATACATAATTATATATTATATTGCATAGATATTTAAACTTCTATGTATCTAGACATCAAATGCTATGGTTTCTAGCTGCTAGTACAAACTCCTCTAGTTGGCATTTAAAGTCTTCTGCAATCTGATTCCAAATTAGCTCTCCAGATTTATTACACACTATTTTCCCTCATGCGGTCTATAATTCAGTCAGCCTTGTCTTCTTGCTTTTCCTCACACCCAGAATTTTCATGTCTATGCTTTTTTTGTCCACCATGTTTGAATAAACTCCCTTTTCCCTTATGTCTTATGCTTACTCTTTTCCTTTAAGGTTCAAATCAAATGCTAAATTCTTCATAAAAGCCTTTTCTGATCCACCTCCAACCCCTGAAATCATTTGTGATTGAATCCTTAATATTCCCTTGTCTTTATTTTGCATATATTTTGTATTTATTTATATAGTAGCTTCTTGGGGCTTTATCCCCAACTTAGCCCTTGAAAGTTTCAGTTAGTCTCAAGGAGGCAGTTTGGTCCCATTTTCAAGGTATGTTATGGGTCTGCATTCTTAAAAGTATAGATTACCAGCCCTTACCAGTGCATTTGCCTTTAATGATCAATCAGAAGGCACTGGAAAACATTTCCTGAGTCGGAAGAGTAACAGTAATTATAAAGCATTCTGCTCTACTCAAACCCTACTCCCATAAATCTGGTCTAAAATTTTAAATGATATCAGTGTGAAGAATGAGTTCATCCATAGAGAATACTGATGGAAGCACACAAGCAGGGAACATATATGATCAAGGTATTTTTTGCCTCCAACACTGTAGAACCTCTATGTACTTTCCCTTCTCATGGTTGCTCACTTGGGTTTTCTGGAGCTACTTCTCTTTAAATCCATATTTGCTTCTCTTCTCTGTTACCAAGGGTCACACCCCTTAAAGCAGTCTCTTGAATTGGTTCTCATTGGCCCTGTTCCCTACTGTTTCTCCTCCAGGACAGGAAGCTAGTTACTCCTGCAAAACATCATTGGTGATGGAGATGTAGAAAAGAGAGGAAATCCTTTGGCCATTTTCTGGTAGAAGTAAAAGAAGAAAGAGAAAGAGCTGATTTCTTCAACTCTAACTGCAAGGAACTGTGCTCTTCAGAGCTCTCTTACTTACATTGATCACCCAATGATCTTATCTTACTTTTTAAAAAAGCCTGCTGCAATTGTGAGTGGGGAGGTGACCAAGCCTTAGCAAGCCAACATCTGCCAGTTGTTCAGTCACATCCAACTCTTTGTGATCCCATTTGGGGATTTCTTGTCAAGGATATTGGAGTGACTTGCCATTTCCTTCTTCAACTCATTTTATAGATGAGAGAACTGGGGCACTCTAGATTAAATGACTTGCTTAAGGTCACACATCTAATAAGCATCTGAGGCTGTATTTGAACTTGGGAAGATGAATTTCTATGGCTCTATCCATTGTGGCACTTAGTTGCCCCATTACACTTGACTGAAGACTTCATACCTTTACTTACATCTTTGTTACATGTTGAATAACTACATGTCTCTTTTATTTCTCTTCTTATGTTCTGATTTCAACTAATTTACAGAGAAGAGTCAATTCAACCAGGAATCTCCTAATAAACTCTGCCTACTACAATTATAAATGTACATCTTGTCTCCTCCATAGACGGAAGCTTCTTGAGGGTTGAGATTGCTTAATCTTTGAATCTTCAGAGGATAGCACAATACCTAACATACAATATTTTGCTGCTAAATCAATGCTTGTTGATTGCTTGGTATATATATAGTCCTAGGTAAGGATTATATGTAAAGGAATAAAGGGATCCTCCTGCTTTTGTTTTAGCATTCCAAAAATTGGACTCATAATCTAGCATTATCAGTTTTTAAAATGTTTGCTAGCATTGGAGGTAAACTTTTTGAGGACAGGTACCGTCTCACTTTTTTATTAGTATCTCTAACACCTTCTGAGATGTCTGGTAAATCATACGCACTAAATAAATATTTTCTCTGTTTATTAACTCATTCATTCATTCATTCCTCCTCATGTGATAACCCCCTTTGCTTCATTCAGGCAGATATTTCCCTGACTTGCTTGGTAGCCTTCCATTTTTCCCCTGTTGGCATATCTAAACCCAGCTTATTTGGAATCGGAATCCTCCTTGTATGGATCATAAACTTGGCACCTATTATTTAGTTTCACCTTTGGGCACAGTGTATCAACTCTCCTGAATTTTTATTGTCCATATGGACAATATTGGCTCCCCTGTGGGCAACAATACAACTTCCTCATTCATGAAGTAGCCAAAGTACAGGTCGATAGGAAGCTATAGCTTTCACCAAAATATCAGTATATATTAACTGAAATCAGTGGGGTCCTTTCTGGTAACATTTAAAAGGGCACATATTGATTACAAGGAATCCTTGGTGATTCCTGGATAAGTGTGTATGTTGGAAATAGTTTGGATATAGGTCACTTGAAAGTTCATATGGGAAAGTTTTTGAATTATTAATTCTAATTAGGCAGTTGGAATTGCTTCCTTGAGCAACTAGTTCTCAAAATTTTGAACCCTGAACAGAATGAATTTTGACAAAAGAGCCATCTGAGAAATACAGGACTCATAGCATTTGAGACACCATAGCATAGTGGAAAGGATACCAGACTTGGAGTTAGGAACATCTGGATAAAAATCCTGTCTCTGAGTCCTACTAACTATGTGACCATATGAAATTAAGAGAACTGCTCTGAACTTCTGCTATAAAAGGAGAATCAAAGTATTAATAACACTTAACTCATGGGATTATTGTGAGCCTTCAATGAAACAATGTGAAGCTCTTTGCAAGCTTTCCTCTTCTCTCCTTTTCCCACTGTTAACAACTGAAAAAATGGTCACTCCTTCCAGCTTCTAACTTGTTTCCCCCAGAAGTCTTCAAAAAACAATCTTCAACATTCACCTTTAAGCATATCACCAACTGGTGAACCCTGAGATAGTATCTGCTGGAGTTTCTCATTTCTATAGAAATATAGGTGTTACATTCCCTATCCACTCCATAGGGTATATTGGGTCTTGGGATCATTATATATCCTTCCTACTTTTGGAGGAGGTGAACAGGGATATAATACTTCCAAAGGAAAGCCTTAGATATTAGGAAGTATATAGTAAACTCAAGTCTGTTGGTTATTTGAGCTATTTTGGCAATAATTATGCTTCTTTTCCCTCCCCAAGACAGTTGTAGCTGGAAGTGGGAACCAATAGTGATTTCTCAGGCTTGGGTAATGATTGTCCTACTAGATTTTACTGTAGTCCAAGATCATTGTGCTTTGCTTTTCTTAAAATCCTACCATGGAACCAGTAATTCCCTGAGAAATCTAGGAGGATCATTAAACCTTATGAGCAGCCCAATGGGATCAATAACTTCCCTTTATCCATAAGCATTTTAAAAGTTAATAATGCCTCAGTCTGATTTTATTTTCCTTTCCATTACATGGTTGGTGTCCCAGAAAGGCTAAAAGAAACGGAGCTATTTTTCTTGTAATTTTTATTCCTATTTTCTTCCAACCAAACAAATTGTGTTTTTGTTTTTGTTTTGTGTCTGAACTGATTCCTAGCACCTCCTCTGCATATCAATAATCTGTCATCACTGCTTAGAAGACTGGTAATGGCTGAAATGCAGTCTCCAAGGATAGCAGGGAGAAAACGAGGCAGACCCCCACTTCACTCGGCACCTATGAAAATGGCAGTCCACAACCTTTACTCTTCTTCTGCCTGTTCCTTACCAGTTGTGAAGATCCCAAAGAAAAGAGGCCGAAAACCTGGGCACAAGGTATGTTTCCAATGCATCTTTATTCTGAGGTTGTCTTAGATGGACACAATTAGCATCAGAGTGGAATTAAAATGTGATACACAGTGAAAGGTGGAGCAGGCCATGTAGAGTTTGCAAAAGAGAGAATAAGAATTTGTTCTCAATGCTATGTTATCACCATATCTCATTGTTACAGCATGCCTGCTTAATGTGTAACAAAAATAGTAGCTCCTTTCTATATGTCAATTAAATGGTACAGTGGATAAATTACTGGATTTGGAGTCATAAAGATTTATCTTTGTAAGTTTTTTAACTTTGTAAGTTCAAATCTGTCCTCAGACACTTATTAGTTGTGTGACCCTAGGCAAGACACTCAATTTTTTCACCTGTGAAATGAACTGGATCAGGCATGGCAAATCACTCCAGTATCTTTGCCAAGAAAACTCCAAATGGGATAACAATCAGTCAGACATGACTGAAACAATTCAATAACAATAATCTATATGTTGCTTTGAGAATAATAATGCTGCTTATTTTATTTGATCCTTGCAGCAGTCCTGTTCTAAGGTACTCTTATTATTATTATTATTATTTCCATTTTATATACTAGGAAACAGACTTGGGGAATGAATCTTGCTCAGGGAGACAACAGCTTCTAAATGTGTAAGATGAAGTATGAAACCAAGGCTTCTTATTCTATGTTTAACACTTTATTTCTTATAGCATCAATATAATCAAACCAATTTTGGGAGTAGGGAAACTGAATTAATAATAGACAAGGTAAGATCAGAATAGAGAAGATTTTGAGGCAAACATTTAAATCCATGTTTCTAAAACCATCACCTAAATTAGCCTTTCAAGCAAGAGACCATTACCTGACTTCTTACAGGAGCTTTTTCAAAGCCATCATCCAAAATGCCTTTGTCATTTATTTGAGTAGAAGCAGATGATGTCTCTCAGACAGTTAAATAAATAATACTATCAAGGCAATGTCAAGGAATATAGAAGAGTTTTCCCAAACTCAGCTCAAACAGGGACCCCATGAGGAAAACATAGCTCATTAATTCACAACTTCCTACTTGCATAAAGGAAACTCTGATGTCAGGCTTGGCTTCTCTTTGATGAATTCCCAGTGATTTGGAAGTGGAGAAAGAACCAAATTCTCTGATGTAATCTCAGTCATATAAACAAACTCTAAACCAGGGATGGTCTTCTTCCATTCTGAGATGAGAGCCAAGTATTTCTAAGAGTCTCTCCAAAAAAAAAAAAGACCATCATACTGACCATTCCTGAACATTTTCCACTTCAGGTAGATTCAATTCAGAAGCTTTCTTTTGTCTGGAGAGAAGGAAAGCCTTAGGTATCCATCTTGAGATTTGAACACTCTACCAAATGCAAATTTCCAATTAACTTCCATAGATTTAGGAAAATGTATGGAAATTATTTCAGGTTTGCAGAAAGACAAAGCCTCTGGAAAGCCTGAAATGAATTCAACCTTGTCCCCTTTGATTCTTAAGGAAATAAATGCAGAGAAAAGTAAAAACAATATAGAAAAAAAATGTGTGTGTGTGTGTGTGTGTGTGTATGTGTATATCTTTATACACACATGCATATACACATGCAAATAGAGGTCACTCAAAGTTATTTAAGGGTTATTTATGAATTTTTGAATTCAGTTGTCTGATGAGATAAATTTGCCTTCAGACTCTTGATGATTTTTCTTGGACTGGGTAACTTCTTTCTTATTGGGTAAAGGTACTCTTTCAGAGCTGATATCAAATTGATATCATTCCTCCTAGATCTCTTTCTTTTTTCCCAATAGTATTTTACTTTTCTAAATATATGCAAAATAGTTTTCAACATTTACCTCTGCAAAACTTTGTGTTCCATATTTTTCTCTTTTCTTTCCCTCCTTCCTCAGACAGGAAACAACCTGATATAAGTTAAACATATGAAATTCTTCTAAACATATTTCCATATTTATCATGTGGTGCAAGAAAAATCAGATCAAAAAAGAAAAGAAAAACATGAGAAAGAAAAAAAATAAGCAAATAAACAATAACAACAACAAAAAGGTGAAAATACTATGCTTTGATTCACATTCAGTCTATGTGGATGGCATTTTCCATCACAAGTCTATTGAAATTGCCTTGAATCACCACATTGTTGAAAAGAGTCAAGTCCATCATGATCATCACATAATCTTGTTGTTACCCAGCTCCCTTCCTTAACAGTGCTGAGGTCTGACTATCCTACCTGCATGCTTGGAGCAGAACAGACTATTTATTGATCCAGGGAGCAAATCCAGGGACTGGAAGAAAAGCTGTAAAACTGGCTCCTCCTATATCCTTGGGAGCTGTGGCCCATAAATAAAAAATGACAACAAAGATATGCTTTATCACAACCAAGAAAATGAAAATTCGCTCCCTAGCTTGAGCCCAACTGCATGATTTTCTTTCTTTTTAAAAACCACCATTTTCACTCATCCTGGCTGTACCACCATACAGCCAGCTGGCCTTTTCACTGTGTTTCACATTTTAGTTCCACTTGGGAGGTAGTTAACATGAGTTTTCATTGTTGGGGGCATTTTGGGTGAAGAAGAGAGCTTCTGAGACTGGGGTGGTCTAGGTGCTCATCTTTACAAAGAAGGCTAGTCATTCCCATATAGTCAGACTTTGGGATCAAATGCAGTAACATGGTGCTTTGCAAACCTTAAAATGCTATACAAATGCTAGCTATTATTATTTTTTTAACAACAGCAACAACAATGATGTTAATAATGATGATGATGATATTTGTTGGGCAGCAAGCACTATTACTCTGGATTCTTCTATGTAAATCCAGGTTTGCCTCATATACAAAGATGCAAGTCATTTATGATGACTGGTGGTGGGGCTCGTGTTCTAAGGTTTTTTTTTTTTTTTTCAAATAAATGGATCATTTTCTTTTTTAGTCCTGGGGAGAAGAATTCTGTGCAATTGAAAAGCTTAAGACCCCTGGCAAGAAAATTATATAGTGACTCCTCACTTTCCCAGATGTCACCTATTGGGCAACCTCAGTTCTTTGGAACAATGCCCAGAATCCAGATGTGAACAAACTCACCCCTCCCATTAATTATTTTGGATGGTAATCTGTCTAAAATGCATTATATCCCTCCCTAACACCTTAAACAGAGCATTCATAGCATAATTAAACATTTTCTTATTGATCCAGTCATTCTTATAAACATTATTCATTGTACTGATCTGTATACATTTACCTTGGTGGTTTCTGAGGCTTTTTATGTATTGAAGGCATATAGTTTACCCTCCCCCTTGTCCTAATTACTTCATTTATTGGACCTTTTCTTTGCAACATCTGTTTAAAAATCTTTCTATTGTGCATTGAAAGGTGGTTGGGCTAGGATATGAATTTTAGAAAAAAAGCTTATCTTCTTTTCAGTTGCTTCTTTTCCCTAAAGCAAAAAGTATAGGAACATTCTGGTTAATGAAATTGCTATCTATCTTTTGAATTAATTTGTGGGATTTTCAATAGAACTTCAACAATAGTTTTTTATTCCAATTAAGAAAACTGCAACTCTTGTTTCTGGCAGCCCCAGAACTGTTTTTAAAAAAGGATGATATATAAAAGACCAAGTATTAGTTACGTGCACTTATTTTGGTATCTTGGGAAGTGCAACATGATTTTTAGCCTGGGATCAAGGCCTCCCTCTGACATAAGCTGTCTTTATGACATGTTTCTGTGTTCCAGACAAATTTTTAGGATTATTAGTTAGGAATAATAATGCTCAGACTGAGCTGAGTCTGGCAAGGGATGCTAACAATCAAAATAAAAGGTCTTTAAACAGAAGTCACATGACTATTTATTGAGTATGTTATATTAGATATTCTTTTTTATCTATGGAGCAAACCACTGAGATTTCATTCCCATTCGCAAACTGTGAACTGTGAAATGTCAGAGAAGGCACTGACTTTTATTAGTAAAGAGAGTTTCCTCACCTGGCAATTCCTTATACTATTTGAACCATAGCTTCAGTCCAATCCTCCTGTTCCTTTTGACACAGTGAACATGGGGTATAGGATAGTAGAAAGTGTGTGACCCTTCTACTTCTATTCAAGATGGTGGAAACTATTTTACGTTTTTTTTTTCTCAATTTCAGCCTTAAAAGAAATGAGGTTCTTGGACAAATTGACTAGTTATGACCTTGGGAATCTAGGATCTTATTGTCTGAAAATTGAAAAATTGAAAATTGTCTAAACACTGATTTCACTTTCTTGCTTCAATTTTTCCAAATTTTTTTTATATTTCTGTTATCTTTTGTATGGCTTATACTGATGCCTAAGAATCAATTATTAAATTGTTAAAATTTCAGTTTTAACACTTACAAACCAGAAATCAGCAGATGTTTCAAATCAGATCAAAATTTATTATTTTGATGAACAATAGACTTAAGAAAATGATGGAGAAAACATTAATAACGGTGTTTCTGCATACATTTTTTTTCAAAGAGCTGATTGTTAAACATATATTAATATGTCCCTGCATAGGACCTAGGAGTGGACCCCAATTCTCCTGATCTCATGATCATAGATACATTTAAAACTGAAAGGGATCTTAAGAGACTATTTAGTCCAGTCTCTATGCTTTATAAACGACGAAAATGTGGACCAGAGAAGTTCATAATTTGCCCAAAGCCACACAGGTGAATCAGAAGCAGAATGTAAATCTTATCATTCTGACTTCATATTCAGTACTCATATCACACCTCTCCAAAGCCCAAATTTCTTATAGCGACATGTGAGTTATTACAGAACAGATGGGCAAAAAAGTTTTTTTTTGAATTTTAGCAAAGTGGTAATTTGCAGCCCAAATTTAAATTCATTATGATTTTTAAGAGGGCAGGAGTGGAGGGTGGGAGTAATTAGGGAATAGTCTGTCTTCTTTGGTGTGCAATCCACTTCATCTATAGCCCTTTTTTTTTTCCTCTGAGATACTATGTATAGTGATTAGCCTACTCCTGGCAGGTCTATTAGGTGTTTTTTTTTTTTAAGAATTGTATTTTGGCAAGTTTATTTTTTCCCTCTTCTTGAGTTCTTCTCCTGCTGAAGAAATTAAAAAATAGTGTGTTATCCTTTTTGCCTACACAGATGATATTACAGAGGCCTTTATCTAGTGATGGATTTGTGCCAGTTATATCTTCCCACCTTTCCAAGTTCTCTTTTATCTGGGGTGAGAAATCTTGGCCTTAGGATCTAGATGCTCTATACTGAAATCTAAGCTTGATTACTATGAGGAAGTTAGCTTAATGCCTCAGTCTTCTGATCTGTAATAACATAACAATATTGATGACAATGACAGTTGTCATTCTAATAATACTTTGAGTTTTTAAAAAAAACATATTAACTTATTTGACCCTCACAATGACCCTAGGCATAAATACAGTTATTATTATCATTTAAAAGATAAAACAGAGTTTAAGTGACTTTCCCTGAATCAAGCTAATAAGTATCTAAGGCAAGTTTTGAATTCACTCTAGATTTCATATTCTATCCACTCTGCCACATAGTTGCTGAGCATTGTTATCCCCATATGCAAAATGAGGATAATAAAACTTACATCATGTACCTCATAGGATTGTTACTTAATTTTTTTAGAATGGCAGCTGTAGTTGTGACTTGTTGAAAATCACACAGCTAGTAAGTCAAGTGTCTGAAGTTGAATTTGAACTCAGGTCCTCTTGACTTGGCCAGTGCTCTATCTACTGTGTCATGTAGCTGCACCTGTAAGATCGTTTTAAGGAAAGTGCTTTGTAAACCTTAAAGTCCTCTAGAAAAGTAAGTGATTGTTTCTTATCATGATTGTTATAACAAAATGGTATCTGGTATAAGTTGGTAGTACAATCTTTTTCCAGCCCAAGAAAAAATCAAACCAATCAACAAGCATTTATTAAGTGCCTATTATTTGTCCTTGGCAAATAACAAAGACACAAAAGAAGCAATTCATGTCCTTGGGGTTTCCATTTTTCAGGGAGATTACATTTATCCATTATTTTTATACAGAAAAGATAAATATGTGGTGTTTTGGAGAGGGAGGACATTTGCATCTGAGGAAGAGGAAAAGATTCATATGAAGTCTTATTTGAGACTGGAGAAGTAAGAGATTCTGAGTTTGGGAGATAAAAAGAGATACATTCCTGTTATTGAGGAAGATTAGTACAAGGGAACAGAGATGGAATGTCTTCCCCAAGGAAGCAAGGCCAGTATGGCTAGACATATGATTTGTGAAGAGGAGTGACATATAATAAGGTCAACATGATAGGTTGGGACTTTATTATAGAGGGCTTTAATTCTAGTTGTAGGAAGTTATATTTGATTTTAGAGACAGTAAGTAGGTTACACAGTGGATAAAGTTCGAGGACTAAACTTGGGAAGAGTTAGCTACTTGAATTTAAATACAGCCTCAGACACTTAGCAACTATGTAATCCTGGGTAATCACTTAACCCTATTTGCCTCAGTTTCCTAATCTGTAAAATGAGGAGGAGAAAGAAATGGCAAACTGTTATCATATCTTTGTCAAAAACTACAAATGATTAAAAATGACTCAACAACAATAAGGAGTTCGCTACTGAGATATTACTAGATCTTTTGCTCAAGAAAAATTGTTTTGGCAACAATATGGAAGACAGATTGAAATGGGGAGAAACAAAAAGCAGGGAGACAAAATAGGAAGCTATTGCAATAGTCCAGGTAAAAGGTAATGAAGGCCTGAACTAAGGCTTTGAGAAGTGAGGAGTCAAATCCAAGAGAATATGTATCAGTGGAAACAATAAAATTGAGTATTTCATTGATTATGTGAGATGGAGAGTGAAAAATTGAGAATAATGTAAAGCTGCGAACTTAGGAAGGATCCTGGAAGAATGATGGTTGCTATTCAGTCATTTCAGTCATGTCCAGCCCTTCTTAACCTCATTTAGGGTTTTCCTGGAAAACATATTGGTGTAATTTACTATTTCCCTCTCTAGCTTATTTTTCAGATGAGGAAACTGAGGCAAACAAGTGTTAAATGATTTTTCTAGATCCATTCAGCTAATAAGTGTCTGGGATCAAATATGAACTCAAGTCATTCTGGATCCAAGTCCTGTGCTCTATCCACTGAGCTACCAGCTGTCCCTAGGATGATGGTGTCCTTAACAAAAATATGGATGCTTAGAAATACAGAGATTATATGATTTACACAGATGAAGTTATCTCTTTTCTCAGTTCACATTCTTTCATTCATTCAACAAATACTTGTAGTTCTGTTCTGAACCAATAGCTGCACAAGCTTCTGGTAATTGTAGTTCTAGGTCTGCAAAGAAGCTAAACCATCATGATGTCTGGGCTGAAGGAGCCTGGAAAATTTGGAATTAGTCTCTTTGCACAGGGTAGGAGTGAGTGAGAGTGAGAGAAGATTGGAGAGAGTGGAGATACAGCAGCAAAATGGGAGGATTTTTTCATGAAGCCTAATTTTGAGCATGAAGCTATGGGAAGCTTTTACTTTCAGCTCCCCTTAATTAACAAGCTTTCTAGAAAGGCAGAGATTAATCTTTTCTGAGGAAATGCAAGATGTTGGTGAATTGTCTCCTTTCCTTCTCCATTCTCATTTTTTTTTGTTTGAAAGGGTGAAGGTTTAAATCATAAGTCCTTTTTTTGTTCAATTATTCCTTATTATTTAATTATTGCTTTAAATCTGGATTTTTCCTAGCTAATGCATGTATATCTTTAACAGTAAAAAATAGATGAAATTTTTTGTTGTTTGAATACCCATAGAGATTTTACAAGTCAGAGAAACTTATCTTTGGGGGGAAATTGTTAGGGAATTTCTGTTGTATTATTATTATTTATTAATAATCTGCATTAATAGGCTCCCAAAAATCACAGAAAAAGATGCATGAATTTTAAGAATTTCTATTCTTAGTTGATAATAACAATAACAATCTGTATTAAAAGGATCCCAAAATATCAGGGCAAATGAATGAATTGCCTAAGCTTACAGAATATTAACTTATCAGATATGCCCAAAAACTTTGAATATAGGTGGCTTGGCCAATTTCCACTCCTTCAAGTTTTTAGAGAGAAAGATTAAAAAATAAGTAAGGCATTCTCAATTCTAAGTTTGAAAGGGCAGAGACAGAAATGATTTGAAAGATTCAGCCATGCCCTTCCTTTTAGAAGAGAGGGGATGGTAGAAAAGTGTGAAGATAATTTCTTCCCACAATTTTACTTGCTAATTTGACAAAATCTCTTAAGATTATATATTTTATGGCTATGCCAGATTTGTACTCTGACTCAAACATTTTATTTATTTTCTCCATGTGACTGGGTGATTTGTAGGATAACTTTATAACAGTATCACTTCTTTTTCTTCTTCCCCTGATTCTTAACCAACCAATGTCCATCACAATTTCCCTTTTCAGTAGTAGAGAACTACTTGATTCTATCTGTTTAATATATCAAATTACCCTCCCTTCCTCCCAATCTTTTACTCATTCTACAAATGAGAAAATTGAGACCCAGAGTTTTATTTGAGACCACATAATTTATTAGTAACAGATTCAAAAATAGTAACTCATAACCTAAATTGCTTACAACTATACTACAATTTGAAAAATTCTGGGATTTGATCTGTATGGATGCTCTATATACAATGCCTATTTTAATTTCCCCATTTAGCTTTTGATCCCTTTTTTGGTTTAAATTTATTATTTATTTTAAACATTCTTCTTAAATATTATAAACATTAAACAAAAATATTTATAGCAGCTCTTTTTGTGGTGGCAAAGAATTTTCTCACTATTTTTCTTGCCTTTTTAATATGGATAATATGGAAATGCTTTACATGATTTTGCAAATATAATATATTGCTTGTCTTCTCAGTCAATAGAAGAGAGGTGGAAAGGAAGAAGAAAATTTGGAACATAAATTTTAATATATGACTGATGTAAAGTGGAGTGAGGACCAGAAACTTATTGTACTCAGTGAGAGCAATATTGTAATGATTATTAGCTATAAAAGTCGTAGCTACTCTGATCCAGGACAATTCCAAAGAACTCACTTTGCATCAAGTCATATGGGTCTTTTAATGTTATTCTGAAGCCATCCCCTTTGTCATTTCTCGTAGCACAATAATGCTCCATCATAATCACATACCACAACTTGTTCATCTATTTCCCAATTCATGGGTAACCTCTCAATTTCCAGTTATTTGTCACCACAAAAAGGGCTGCTATAAATATTTTTGTACATATAGATCCTTTTTCTTTTTTTTTGATCTCTGGGATATAGATCTACTGTAGTACTTCTGCGTCAAAGGGTCAGTTTTATAGTCTTTTGGAACATTGTTCCAAAATATTCTTTATAATGGTTGGCCAGTCCACAACTTCACTCATTAGTACATCTATTTTCCTTCATCCCCTTCTGCATTTCTCATTTCTGATAAGTATGAAATGGTTCCTTAGAGTAGTTTTTATTTATATTTCTCTAATCATTAGTGATTTAGAGCATTTTTATTTGACTATAATTTTGATTTCTTTTTCTGAAAAGTGCCTGCTTATAACCTTTGACCATTTGGTAACTGGAGAATGGCTTTTATTGAATAAGGTTGACTCAGTTCTCTATACATTTGAGAAATGAGAACTTTATCAGATAAATTTGCTGTAATTTTTTATATTACTTCTATGTCTATGGAATTTTTTAAAGCAAAATAATTTTCCTTAGTTACCTCTTTCAATTAAGTCTATTTTTGCTTTTGCTTTGTCCAGGATCACAATTGCTACCCTTGATTTCTTTATTTCAACCAAAAGCATAATATTCTGCTCAGCCCCTTATTTTAATTCTATGTGTTTCTTTGTGTTTCAAATGTGTTTCTTATAAATAAAATATCATTGAATTCTAGTTGATAATCTATTCTTCTATCTGCTTCTATTTTATGAATGAGTTCATTCCATTCAACTTCATAATTATGATTACTATGTATTTCCTTCTTATTTTTCTTCTGTTTATACTTGTCTTTGTCTTTTTATCCTGTCACTCCTCAAAAGTCTATTTGAGGTTCTGACCACTGTCTCCCTTAACCCACTCTCCCTTTTATCATCCCCCTCCCCCCCCCATTTTTCTTATTTCTTTATATCCTCCTATTTCCCAATTGGGCAAGATATTTCTATACTCAACTGAATGTATGAACCAATTGCAATGTATTGAACCAATTCCAATGTGAGATTCAAACTCTGTCCATCTCCCATACACCATATTTCCCTCTAAATTATAAAAACTCTTTCTTATATAACTCTTTTATGTGAGAAATTTTGTCATTCTTCCCTTTTCCCTCTTTCTCTTTCTCCCAGTGCATACCTCTTTCTCTCCTCCCTCATTTTTTGAGATCATTCCAACATAATTGACTCACATTCATGCCATGTTTCTATGTGTTGTTGTTTAGTTTTCTGACTTTTTGTGATCCCCATTTGGGGTTTTCCAGGCAAAAATATTAGAGTGATTTGCCATTTCTTTCTCCAGTTCATTTTATAAAAAGAAAATTGAGACAGACAGGGTTAAATGACTTGCCCAGGATCACATCGGTTAGTAAGTATCTGAGGCCAGATTTAAACTCAGAAAGATGAATCTTCTTAAATCCAGTCTTGCCCCTCTATTTACTGAGTCACATCATTACCTTTTTGTCTATATAGACATCTTTTAATTAAGGCCTAAAAATGATAAAAGTTCTTAGGATTGCAGGTATCATATTTCCACATAGGAATGTAAATAGTTTAATTTTGTGGAATCCCTTATGATTACTCTTTAATGTTTAACTTTCTATGATTCTCTTGAGTCCTGAGTTTGAATGTCAGATTTTCTATTGAGCTCTGGTTTCTTTTTCTTCAGGAATGCTTCATTAAATAGCCATTTATCCCCCTGAAGAATTATATTCAGTTTTGCTGGGTAGGTTATTCTTGGCTGTAGTCCTACTTTCTTTGCCTTCCAGAATATCATATTCTAAGTCCTTCACTTCTTTAACATTGAAGTAACTAAACTCTGTGTTCCTGACTGTGCCTCATTATATATGAATTTTTTTCTGGAAGCTTGTAATAATTCTCCTTATTCTGACTATAATAATTCAGGGAGGGGGGGTCATTTTGAGGTTTTTTTTTCCAAGAGTTGATCAAGATGCTTTTATTTCTTTTTTACCCTCTGGATCTACACTATCAGGGCAGCTTTCCTTGATCATTTTTTGAAATATGATGTCTAGGTATTTTTAAAAATCATGGTTTTCAGGTAATCAGGCTTAAATGATCTCTTCTTGATCTATTTTCCAAGTCAATTGATTTTCTAATATAATATTTCACATTTTCTTCTATTTTTTCATTCTTCTGACTTTGTTTTATTGTTTCTTGATGTCTTGTGAGATTATTAGCTTCCACTATTCCAAATCTAAATTTTAAGGAATTATTTTCCTTAGTTATCTTTTGTACACCCCTTTCCATTTGGCCTGTTCTGCATTTTAAAGAATTCTTTTCTTCAGTGAATTTTTGTGCCTATTTTACTATTAGGCCAAATCTGTTTCTTGAGGTGTTATTTTCTTCAGTAATTTTTGTGCCTCTTTTAGCAAGATGTTAATTTTTTCATAATTTTTTTGCATCACTCTCATTTCTTTTACCATTTTTCTTCCACTACTCTTCTTTCTTTAACTCTTTCAGATATTGTTGAGCTTGTATTCAATTAGCATTTTTCTTTGAGGTTTTTTCATGAAACTGTTTCCACATTATCTTTTTCTGAGTTTACATCTCAGTTTTCTCTGCCATTGTAAGAATTTTTTATGGTCAAGTTCTATTTGTTTGCTCATCTTTTCAGCCTATTTCTTATCTTTGAACTTTGTTAAAGTTGGGCTCTCCAACTTGGAGCACTGTCACAAGCTTCAGGCTTTTATGTGCTACTGTTTTTAGAAATACTTCTGGGGATTTACAAGTTTTTGATGTTTCCAAGATAATATGATCCAGGCAAAAGTGTGGTCATTGTTCTGTTCATCTGTGTACTGGCCTTTAGATAGAACCCCTGTCCCCCTGCAGGTGTGTATGCTAGCACTCCTCTTGGCCTTGGAATTGTGACCTTCCCTGTTTTCCTCCACCCACTGCTCTCCTGCTAGCACTCCTTTTTACCTTGGAACTATGACCAGGGTCCCTGCTCCCTTGTGTCTGACTTTTCTAGCTTGGGACTGCAACACAGAACTACATATGGGCAATAGAATTGACAATCAGTGCTAGCTATACTCAAGGCCAGCAAAGGGTCCCCTGTAATATCTTCTGTCCAGTTGTCCCACCCCCTTACTGTCTCTAAGATGAGAGCTCTTGAAGCTACATTTGATAACCTCACTGACATTGTTAAAGCCTATCCAGATTTTAATAGATAATTTTATGAATTTCATCTGATGATCATCCCCAAACTTAGGTCATCCTCAGGCAACAGGCAACCTTTCCAGTTTGCTAAGCTCAGTCAAAACTTCAAGTCCACTGGCATAGCTTTTTAAAAGCCAGTATCACCTCCATACCACATAATACATATCAATCTCATGCTATTGCCACCAACAAATATTTGATTTATTAATATAATATCATAATGCATTACTCTTCCTGAGATGAGCTAATGATACTCAATTTCCTAGTATGCTTTATCCTAGACAACTAGACTATTACAAAAGAATTTTTTTTAGTTTTATAATATTGAGTATGTCTTCTTTTATCCTATGTAAATATTCTTTGTTCATATATTACAGTAATCATGTTTTGAAATTTAAAGAAGAGAACCCTGCCCTTGCTATAAAAAGATAAAATAAATTAGCAACAAAGAGTACCCAAATATTTCCTTTTGGAAATTTGCATAAATGTGACAGAGGTAATAAAATTTGTCAATGTTCTAAATACTTTTCAGGCACGTCTTTCAATGGTTGGGGTCCTTTGAAAGGGCATTACATCCCCAAGTGCATGGTAAGGACATCTAAAGTTAGCTAAGTAAAAAGAATGATTTGCAAAGTTATATTTGTGGGAGCTAAGGGTTAAACTGCCACCACTGAATTGTCCTCTATGTATAATGTACATGTGTATGTGTATATAGTACGTATCATTGTTTCTTCTATCTGATCAGTATCAATGTCATACTACTTCAGTCAATAAATAGTTGATTTATTGATCTTATTTGTGCAATGTATGTATATATATGTATGTGTGTGTATATCTATGCCTATGGCTATATATGTATATATAAATTTATAACACATATATTACACATACACATAAATGATACAGAACACAACTTTAGCATCATGTAAGTAAATGAAAAGGAATAAAGTGCCAGGCCTAGAGTCAGAAAGACTCATTTTCCTGAGTTCAAATTTGATCTCAGATACTTGCTATCTGTGTGCCCTAGGTCAAGTTACTTACTTGTGTTTGCCTTAGTTTACTCATCTGTAAAATGAGCTGGAGAAGGAAATGACAAACCACTCCAATATTTTTGCCAAGAAAACCCCAAATGAAGCCATGAGAAGTCAGATATAACTGAAAAATGACTGAACAACAATCAGCATAACCACAATTATCTCAGTCACCCAAACTAGCCATCTTGGAGTCGTCATTGACTTCTTATGCTCATTCCACAATCCAAACTATTGTTAAACCTTGTCATTTATACACTTACACCATTCCTTCTTTCCATTCACATAGCTGTCATACTAGTCCTCCAGACCCTAGCTTTTTAAACTGTAGGTCACAATTCCATATGGGCTTGTATAACTGAATGTGGAGGTCATGAAATTATGATTTATTATTAGTAAATGTTTGATTTGTATACATATTTTATATATCTATATATCTGGGGTTGTGTAAAATTTCTTGGGCAAAAAGGTATTGTAAGTGGAAAAAAGCTTAAGAAGCCTTGCAGTAGTCTAGACAACTCTTTACTAGAGGGTTTTTTTACATCAAGAGGTTCAGTGCACTAATGAAATCATTGGGATGGACCAAATTACATCTACCTGAAGATGGATATAGAAATGCAAAAAACAGATATAGAAATATAGAGATAGAGATGTAGAGATTGAAGTAAATATAGGGAAATTAGAGCTAAGAGAAGTGAAAATGGTGGTATATAGAGACATACAGATTGAGAGTTAGGGATGAATTCTAGTACCTTCTCTAGCATTGTTTAACTCAACACTTCATGAACTTTAAACACTCCATCTAAAATTTACTCTTTTAGAATAAGACTGTAAATTAACTACTAATATCTCTATGCAGTAGAGGTAGGTAAAGCTGGGACATTTACTAGTTTCTTTAAATCTATTTAATTTGTGTGTGTGTGTGAGAGAGAGAGAGAGAGAGAGAGAGAGAGAGAGAGAGAGAGAGAGAGAGAGAGAGAGCGAGAGAGAGAGAGAGAGAGAGAAGAGAGATTGTCCACTCAAACTCATATTAAGGGAGCTTAAAAACATTCACTCTCTTGATATGGTGTTGGCTTCCATAGTTCTTGCCTATTTTTGCCTATTTAAACTTGAGATAATACCTACAGAGCATTATTTCATAAATATCACTTACTCATACTAATATTGTCCTTTAGACAACCTTAGATAAGCAGCACTTCTGATAATGATAAAGCTACACATTTCCAGCAAAACTTTGAATTGTGGGTTCATTTATCCCTGATCCCTTGTAACTACTCTGTTTCCCATCATATTCTAGTTCGACCCTTCCTCACAAACAAAATTTGAGAATTTTGTTGTTGTTGTTGATTGGTTGGTTGGTTTTTGTACAATGATCAGCACTATTCTATGTATTCCAATCAAACTAAATGACTCTTGACTGCCATGTTGATTTGCAGTTGATTTAACAAACATTGAAAACCTGGGGGGTCATTTCCATAAACAAGGTAACTTGGGAAAAATTCATTCATTCATGCATGACATTCAGTTTTCCTCTAGAGGAAACAACTTACACAGGATCTTAGTAAATAATCATTTGCTTTTAGATTGGTCTCTGCATTGGGATTTTAGTTCACAATGGAATCCTATCCTAGTGTCCCCACTCTATTTTCCCTCCTCCCCTCCAGTTTTAAGTGAGTGATCTTTCCTCCCCAAATCTCTCATACTGATCTAGATCATTTCTAAGCAACTATATATTTTGAAATGTAACACACATAGATATATGTAATGTATATATAATTTTGTATAAGTATATTATAATTGGCATAGAAATTGGCTTTTTTTTGAAGGGGGGGGAAATCTTATTTACCTTTCAAATGGTTATTCACTTCCTAGAATAATTATTAGGTAGCTGGGCAGCACAGTGGATGCTTAACTTGGAATTAGAAAGAGCTAAATTCAAATCCTGCCTCAAATACTTATAAATTTGTGAACTTGGGCAAGATAACTAATTTCACTTAGACTCAGTGTCCTCATTTAAAAATTGGGATAATAAAAGCGTCTACCCCATGGGGCTATTGAAAGAGTACAATGAAACAGCATATGTCATACATTTTGTAAACCTTCAAACACTGTTTAAATGCCAGCTATTTTTATTATTGCCATTAAACTACAAGCTCCTTGAGGGCAGGACCATATCATTTTTTTCATCTTTGCACTCTTGACACCTAAAGCATAGCATCACTCTCCTTCCCAGGTGATAAGATATAAAACATGTTGAAAGTATTTAATAAATGTTTGTTTGCTTTGTTTTTTGTTTGGCCTAATTGAGCTAAAAGTCATCAAGGAAGTATGGCACTAAAGAGTAGATTGACATGGAACACAAAGTCCAAATTGTCCAAAAGTTAAATGTTGGGTCTCTTAATGCAAAGAAAAGATGAGCTGGCCAGAGGGTTCCGCCCTCTTCGGTTACATTTCCAGCTGGCAGAGATGGGTACTTTCTCCTTCTGTTCCATTCTCACCATGATACTATTAACAAGGCAAAGCACAGGCTCCTCTGGCAGCCATTGGCAGCAACGCCCTTTACACATATCGTGTTGGATGCATTTGATTAAGGTTTTGCATTTCAGATCAAGGTGCCAACTTCACCAGTGCCTGTACAGGATTGTTGGCTTTGAATGTGTTCCCTAGATTGCAAATTGATTAGCTACTGTATGTCAGGGCAAGGCAGCCTGGGCAGTGAATCTTCTTCAAGTGGGTATGACTGCCAAGAAAGACTCCCCTCCTCCCCTCCTTGCTCTTCATTCCAGGCCGTTTGTTCGGCTGCAGCCTATTTGAGTTTGTCCATTAAAAACAAAGAAAAATCACCTGCCAGGAGAACAGCTTGAACAGATTGGGGCAGAAGTTGGAGCTCATCATTTTACAAGTTGGAGAGGCTTCAACTTTCGGTCCTGGGGTTTCCAAATCACATCCCTGCTCCAAGGGGAGAATCAAAGGTAACATTTTTAGCGAGAGGGCCCTCATTGCCTATCCCTCCTCATTCATTACATGGCCTTCACCAGCTGAGCAGCCTGATACATGCAGGGAGAAATTTTACTCACTGAAAGGCCATCCAAGTGGAAAGTTGGTTCACTTTCACTGAGCCTGAGTGGCACTGTGGCAGACTGGGACATTTAACAAATGAACAAGCAGACAATGCCCAAGTTGCTGTGACCAGTTCACAAAGCACTTTGGGTTCACTCATTTGTTCACAACTGCAATCTCATTTTCATTATTTTGGGAATTATTTTAAAGTACTTTATTTTTATGGCCTTTAATTTTGTTTGAATGCCCAGCTTGTAGTATGTTGAAAAACCTATTAATAGCAAATTCTTACTCTTAATGCTTTGAATATTTTTAAAGCATTCTCATTAGACACAACCACATAAATAGCTAGCTAGTGGTAGTAATTGTAATTCTTTTGTAAAATAAATTTCATGACTATCTTTTATTTTCATATTACCTACCCTTACAAGTCACCTCTTATAACAAAGAAGACACAGTTTAATAAAACTAATCAATGGATAAAAAGTCTGACATTACATCTAGCACTCCATACTCACAATATGGAGCCTTCTGTGAAGAAAGTGGGGAAAAGTCTTTGAAAGAATTTTTCATTATAATTTGAGCTTCTTTTATTTTATTCATCTTTTTTCCATTTATATTGTTTGAGTCATTGTGTCTATTGTTTTCCTTATTATACTTACTTTACTCTGCAACAATTTATATCTTTTTTTATGTTACTATGTATTCATCATTTCTCACAGCATAGTCATTCCCGTGTTGAAAAAAAAATCCCATTACATCATGTACCACAAAGTAATGTTAATTGTTAATCATTAATCTTTTTTCTCCCCAACATGTGAGATTAAAGTCAAAATAAAGAATGACTTGACTTTAGAGTAATTATTATATGGAGGATAGAAGGTCAGAATTTGACTTTTTGAGACTCTACAAATATTTAAGTCCAATGAGTTTTTATTAAGCACATGCTTATGTTGGAGTTATAAAGACAAAAATGAATAAGTTCCTGTCCTCAAAGAATTTGTATTCTATTAGATTACCAACAGAGAAAAATAATTAACAGAGAAGTCCTTCAATCCTTGTTACCTTGGAGCACAGAGTTTGATGATAAATCATCCTGAATAGTAGGCCCTTAGAACTGTAAGAGTAAATTTTCTGTTCTGTGTTTAAGGTTCCAAGCAAGACATGGAGGCTGGCCTCTTCTTATCACAGAATATACATATGTCAGGACAAATGACTAATCCTAGTAGCCTTGATTGCCAGAACTAGGCACAGGAAAATAAATTTCTCCCTTTGGGAAATGGTTCCTATATATATTTTCACAGTAGAATCATAGTTCAAGAGTGAGATGGGACCTCAGAGACCATCTAGTTCAATCCTTTCATTCTACAGGTGAGTAAATTGAGGCACAAAGAAGTTAAGTAAATTGCCTGGAGCTACATGTGTCAGAAGTGGGAACCCAAGCCCTCTGACTCCAAAACCAGTGTTCTTTTGATTGTACCATGCCTCCTTTATCAGGAAAGAAGCAGACAGTCAACAGAGATATGGAGAGCATCACACTGAAGGTCTACAATGATCCTCTATGGTTGAGGACTTGCAGGCTAATTTATATTAACCCAGGGCTCTAGACTGTAGGGTTTAGATGACCCTAGGAATTGACCTTGAAGATCATCTAATCAAACTTATCATTCTACAAATGAGGAAACCAAGACCCAGAAACATAAGATGAATTGTCACTTAGTAAATTTCTGAGCTAGTAAGTGCTAGAATGAGTATGAAAACCTAAATGCCTTAACTCCTAGTACATTGCTTCTTATTATTTAGAACATCACCAATTTCATGGGAAGCCTTAGACAGGCATCTGGAATTTTGTAAATTATTTTATTTATCCTCCAGATAAATAAAGAGAAAATAAAATTAATGAATTCAAACCACCTGGCCCAAAAGTTAATATCTTCAAGCATCAAAAAAATTGGCTGTTAGGATTGCTGAGCTATTTTCAGTGACCTCTAAAGCCCCATGAAGAATGAGAAGGATACTACAGGATTGAAGAAAGTCAAATATTCTCCCCATTTTCAAGAAAGCAAAGAGGATGGTGATTTTCACTTTGATTCATTGAAAAATGCTAAAATGCCCTATTAAGGAGATGGTTAATGATCATCTAGAAAAGAAAGCTATGATCCCAAAGGACCAATATCAAGAACAGGTCATGCTAAATTAACTTCTTCCTCTCTCTTCCCTTGCTCTTCTTTTTTTTTTTAAATAGAGTATCTAGACTGACAGCCTTGAAGAATGCTATAGTTTCAGTTTTCTGAGATTTTAACAAAGAATTTCACCAAGTCTCTCATGCTACTGAGGTGTGGGGTTAGATAATAGTTCAGTTAGGCAGACTTGGAACTATTTGAATGACCAGAAATCAGTTAGCCTCTCCTAAATGACATTTTCCTCCTATATAAATTTGGGGCTAATAAAAGCATCTACCTCACGAGGTTGTATGAGGATCAAATGATATATAGAACACTTTTCAAACCTTAAAATGCCATCTTAATGCTAACTATTCTTGTTTGTAGAGAGACATCTAGTTCTGGCCAAGGTTGGACTAGTTGACCCCCTTTTGACTGTGGTTCCCTATGATGTACCCAAAAGGTGACCGTGTTTATCATAATTTTTCCTTGGTATGGTCTTGGGGACTACAGATACCACTGTATCTATCACTGTAGACACATAATTCCACTTCACACACAGGACGCATCCATCAGTGACCCTTTTCGTACTTCACACACTGTGGAAGGAAAGGAAAGGCAAAATGGGGGATGCACTAGTATTTGCTAATTAAAGACAGGGAAGTATTCAGGGAGACAAGGAAATGATGCCCTCTAGGTTTTCATTCACCAAATTGGTTATATCTTGCAGCTGAAGTCTCGTGTTCTAATGACTCCTTTAGCAATCTCCCCTCCGCGTCCGCCGCGAAGCACACCGGAGCCAGATGTCAGCTCCATCCCTCAGGATGCAGCCGCCATGCCCAGCTCAGCCGCAGCAGCGCAGGCGCTCACAGGTACGTCCGCGGAACTCGATACAAAAGGGTGCGTTGGGGGGCAGGGAGTTAGTGAACTGACTAATGGCTATTTGCTCCACGGTCACAGACATCATTTGAGATCGATGTGACTGACGAGTTGGTTATCTCTGACAGTCAAATGAAATCTATAATGACCAGAAATGTCGAGCTATGCTGTCTTGAGGTTTGGAGCATTGTGTTTTGGGTTTTCAATGAACCTGATGATGGTCCTGCTAAACGCATGGGGGAAGGGAGGTAGGAAAGAGCGTGGAGGGAAAAAAAAAAGAAAGCCCTGTTTTGCTTCTTTGTCGTCAGACTTGATTTGAGCCAATACTAAGAAGATTCATCAATGTCATCTTATGTACATTCATATTTTTGATTTCCTAGTCTTGTCTCTTTTTACAAACCCATCTTTCTGCCATCAGTATCGGAATAGGATGTATTTTAGCCAGTTTGGATTTCATATGAAATCAATTCTGTGAAAGGGATCAAAAATAAAATGATCCAATTCATTCATTTATTCATTTGTACGTGAATGCACGAATCTATTCAATATCTGCTATGTGCTAGGAATTGTTTTAGATGTTAGAGACAAAGATAAAAATTGAATGGTGATAGGACTTGAAAAACTACATGTTATAGAGGAAAGAACTCTCCCTTTGGAATCGTAGGACTGGGTTCAAATTTTGCCTTTGATTCTATCTACCAGTATGACCTTAGCTAATCCATTTAACCTGAATGTTCTTATGTATAAGATGAGGGGTTTGGAATAGAATTCTCTAAGGCCCTTTCTGGCTCTTAATTTATTATTATCTTATGAACCTATAATGTGATATTGTTTAGAAAGATCCTATACCCAAATATCTCCCCTATTAAAGCTGAAAATTTCATTGTCAGGAATTAATTTGTATTAATCTTTTAAAATCTAAAAAAAAGCCTGGTACTTATTTTTCAATGAATCAACTTTAGTGTGATTTTCTTTCCTTTTTTAAAACAAAATCATTAATGGTTTTAGTATTAATGTCACAGTCACTTCCAGTTATGTTGTCTTCCTCACTCAAACCCCAGAATTATACTTCTTGTGAAACAAAGATAGTTAAGTAAATCCTACTGACACAGTGAATACTTCTGACTGTGTATGTAACACTCTGTACCTGTAATCTTCCACTTTTTTACCTTGAGAGAGAAAATGATGAGTCATTTCTTTTCTAGGGATAAGACTGATAACATATAATTTATATATTATATTGTTATATAACACAGTTATATAATTGACCATTATAATGATCAGATTAGACTTAATTTTAGTTTTATTTTCATTTACATTATTGTAGTCACTGATTACTTCACTCTGAATTTAGTATATATTTCCCCATGTTTCTCTAAATTGCTCATATTCATCATTTGTTAAAGTTTAATAATTTCCATTATATTTCTGTTTGTTGGACCATTCTCCAATTATAGATATCTATTTCACCCTAAATTTTTTGTATGTTTTTTATTTTTGCAATCACAGAAAGTGATGCTATGAATATTTTGTTGTCGGGTCTCTGCCCAATAGAAAGAACTCTGGGTCAAAGTGGGATGAACAATCTAGTCATTTCTCTTAATTCCAAATTGTTTTCCAATTGATAGATCCATTAACAGTGTATTTAGTGTGTCTATTTTCTAATAGCTCCTTCAACATCTGTCAATTACAATTTGACAAATGTGAGGTGAAATATCAGAGCTAATTTAATTTATATATTTTGGTAGAGATTTGGAGCAATCTTTCATATGGTTGTTCATAGTTTGCAAAAACAAACAAATCTGTTTTTATCTTTTTATTACTTATCTATTGACTCTTGATATTATATAGTTGCGTTAATTTCTTATATATCTTGGAGACTAGAGTTTATGAATATTTGATACAAATTTGAATTGGTTTTATTTGTGCAAAAGCTTTTTAACTTTAGGTAGTCAAAACTGTCTATTTTTTGTTTTAAGATAAATTCTCTATTTCCTTTGGTAAATAATTATTCTGGTAGTCATAGTTGTGAAAGGTATGTTCTCTTTAAGAAAAAACAAAGACAAAAAACAAAAGCTGTGACCCTCTATATAGAATATCCCAAAAATCTTAGTGCATTTTAAACTTTAAGAATAGCAATAGTCAGGGCAACTAGGTAGCACAGTGGATAGAGCATCAGCCCTGAAGTCAGGAGGACCTGAGTTCAAATCTGTTCTCAGACACTTAACACTTCTTAGCTGTGTGTCCTTGGCCAAATCACTTAACCCCAATTGCCTCAACAAAAAATAAATACATAAATAGTAGCAGTTTAATACTAAAAACATACAAAAATTACCTTCAAAAGTTATTTCAGTTTTTTAAAATTAAAGTTTCTGATTAACTATAACCAATATCTTGTGCTGTAGGTTGCAGTAAGTGATTTTTTTGGACTTTGCAAAAATTTTCTTGAGATGCTGCTCAGTGCCTGCAACAATTGTATCAGTAGCATTAGCTTTAAGATAATCCAAAGAATTAACATTTAACATGTATTGGTCAACCTGCCATCTGGGGGAGGGGGATGGGGGAAGGAGGGGAAAAATTGGAACAAAAGGTTTGGCAATTGTCAATGCTGTAAAATTACTCATGCATATAACTTGTAAATAAAAAGGTATAATAAAAAATAAACAAATAAAAAGATAATCCAAAGAAAACTATTTTTGAATGTATTTGGGAAAATAAAATAATATTAAAATTTAGAAAAATAAATAAAAATAAGACTTTATTAGTTATAAAAAAGATCATGCAAAGAATGAGATTTTGAAGCATACATCACAGTTTTGATGTGCATCCACAAAAGAATCCTAATTATGTAAATCAGATTACTGAGATGGCAAATTTACTGGTCTGAGGAAGTATTTTCCAGAAAACAAATTAACATTGTGTGTTATTCACAATTCATAAAATTAAATAAGTATAAAAGAAATATAATCTATAGAGGAGCTTAGATCAATTATTTATTTGAAATAAGTAATAGTATACGATGCTGTATTAATCCAAGTTTCTGTCTAACTATTTTTTAGTTTCCCAGCAATTGTTGTGGGTTAGAGAGTCCTTTCATCAATAGCTTAATGTAAGTTTCACAGATTATTTTCTTCAAAAGAGTATTTATTTGTTGGAAACAATACTTCCTGAAAGGGTTGGATAAAAGGAGAGAAAAACTGCAAAAGAAGAAAAGGCCTTTAAAAAGAAGGCTTTTTTAGTAGCAGTTTAATACTAAAAACATACAAAAATTACCTTCAAAAGTTATTTCAGTTTTTTAAAATTAAAGTTTCTGATTAACTATAACCAATATCTTGTGCTGTAGGTTGCAGTAAGTGATTTTTTTGGACTTTGCAAAAATTTGATGACATCTTATCAACTTCACATTTTTGTTTACAGGTGGCCACTCAGAGATAGAAGTTTATAAAGTAAAATGTAAGATAGATTTAATACATGGCTTTAGAGAACAATAATGGTACATAATGGTGATTGAGCCAACTTTGGCTCCCCTCAGTTCCTCAGGCACCTAAAACAAGGAGGCAGTAAGATTTAATGAAAAAAGTTTAGATTCTGTAGACACAGGAACTGGGTTCAAATCCTGGCTCCGATGTTTACTATCATTTCGAAAAGGTGGGAGTTCAACTAGATTGCATCTGAGATTCTTTCCAACTTGAGATCTATGATGCTGTATACTTTGAGTAAAAAAAGAAGTTGCTGTCAATGGACAGTTTTAAGTCTTGTTCTGATCTTTTCAAAACAAGGAAATTCTAGGTGATTTATATGATCAATGCCATTCTTTAAAAAAAAAAACAATTTTTTTTCTACTAAAAAGTCTTATTTTCTCTCCTTCCCACCTTCCAGGAGGGAAAAAAATAAAATCCTTGTAACAAATATGAATGGTCTAGCAGAACAAATTCCAGTATTGTCCAGTCTAAAAGTACATGCCTTATTTTGCATTTTTAGGAAACAGGAAACATCCTTTATCACTGATCTCCTTGAATCCTTGTTTGATCATTATGCTGATCAAAATTCTTAAGTCTTTCAAAGTTGATTATTTTAGAATGAAATTGTTATGGTATATAATGTTCCAGTTCTGTTTACTTCAGTTTTCATTAATTCATAATACATATTAATTATATTCTCCATAAGTCAATGAAAACTGGTGGGTGCTTCTAGGTTCCTTGAGTCATATGTTCAAACTTGTCAGAAACCTTTTAGGTATGGAAATGGTTTTTGTTTTCTTGTTTTCTGTCATGTTTTGACTATACTTGCTGGACAGGTCTAACAGGGAATAATAATAATAAAAACTAATATTTACATAGATTTTTAAGATTTGTAAAGCACTGTATGAATATTTCACTTGATCCTTACAGCAACTCTGGAAAGTGGGTGCTATTATCTTTATTTTATGGATGAGTAAATAGAAACAAATTAAGTAAATTGCTCAGGATCATACAGCTGGTAAGTATTTGAAGCTAGATTTGAACCCAGTTCTTTCCAACTCTGTCAGCAATGTATCTACTTCACCACCATTTTAAAAAAAGTAAACATCTAAAGTTTTGTTCTGTTTATTGAGTTGACCTCTGATTCTTTTCAATAGTTGAAGACAAATAAACCTTCATCTGAGGCACCTAAGTGGCTCAGTAGATACAATCCTAGGCCTAGAATCAGGAATATTTGAGTTCAAATCCAGTCTCAGATACTTATTAACTCTGTGACCCTGATCAAGCCACTTAATCTTCTCTGACTCAGTTTTCTCACCTGTAAATTGAGGTAGAGAAGGAAATGATAAATCATTCCATTATCTTTGCCAAGAAAACCCCAAATGGGGTTATGGAGAGTCAGTTGTGACTGAAAACAACTGAACAATAATTTTTATTAGAACGCTACTAAAAAAATAGAATTGTAATGTAGAGTCGATCATAAGAAGTGGGCTAGTGTAATAGGCTAATGGGCTTTTAGTTCAGAAGACATGGACTCAAATCCCATCTCCGATATTTATTAGACTACATGATTCCTCACAAATCACCTAGTTTCTCTAGGTCTCCATTATCTGTAAAATTAGAAGCTTGGACTTGATGGCCTCTGAGGTCTATTTCAATTTGAAATAATTAAATCTAGAAAATTAAACTAATAATTTTTGTACATGGGATAGCATATACTGCAACTAGGGCAAATACCATAAAATAATTCCTACAAGCTAAGAAATAATACTTCCTTTGGGTAGATAATATGAAGAAATAGACTATATAGCAGCTTCCTATTTTAATTTTTTCTAATCTATTGCAAAACTGTAGATTCTTTAGCACCCTATAAATTCAACATTTTGGAGCAAAACTTCATCTTCCTTTCCCTATTTATATCAACTTTGAAGCATTATAATGCTTCTCTCTAGATGTTTACATTTTAGGATGGATATAGGATCAACCTTCCTATTGTGCTTTCTCTTTTTTCTTTTCTTTTTCCATTTCTTGGATTGTTGGCCCTTTCTATTCTATATTCAAAGAGTTAAGTGAGACTCCTTTCAAAGAACCAGTTCCCATACTTGATTTTCATCCCAGAAGTATACTCTATTGGTAAACTTTCTGTAATGAGTAGATTGATTAGAATGTTCTATGTTAACTTTCTTTTTATATAACAGGAGTGTAATCATGTAACTCTTACCACTTTTATCCTATCCACTGCCCATTTCCTGTTCTAGGGATTCTGTAGACTCAGATGCTGATTTTAAGAACAGAGTCTTTTATTTAGTCCTGATTTCAATGTCCTCTTTCAAGTTTATGGAACCTCAAAGGTGTCTATTGAACTCAACATCCATATAGGTGGCTTCTCCATTGGCTAAGATGAAGCGCTAGTCTAGTCACTGAACACTTCTATGTCTCTCAGAGTCTGGGCACATTTCTTTAGTAGGACATTTATGCTGGATGATGAGAAAATTAGGTGGACAGAGAACAAAATGAATATATGCTTGGTAAAGAAGGTTCACCTTTAATTTTTAAAGTAATATCTTTTTTTTCTTTGGAGAGATGGTTAACTGTGATTACAAAATGTTGAATAGTCAGACAAAATTGCTGTGTTGGTTATTTTTGCTTGACTTTTACTTTGTCACA
This sequence comes from Antechinus flavipes, assembly GCF_016432865.1. Taxonomy (NCBI): domain Eukaryota; kingdom Metazoa; phylum Chordata; class Mammalia; order Dasyuromorphia; family Dasyuridae; genus Antechinus; species Antechinus flavipes. The sequence continues at coordinate 285,104,827 of NC_067401.1, read as the reverse complement.
AGGGAAGGTTCATTGGCAGTGAAGGTGGGGAATGCTATATCTGGAAATGACTGTGATATAAAGACAAAAGGCATCAATAACCAATAATTAATTAATTAATTACTAAAAATAAAAGGAATATATCCATTGAGATAGCCATTGCCTGTACGGTAAAGATCTACAATAAAGGAAAAGCTAGTGAGGCTCTTGTCTCAGGCTTACCAAGATGAAAGGTATATATGTGTGTGTGTGTGTGTGTGTGTATATATATATATATATAATACATATATATATATATACACACACACATACATGCATGCATACATATATATATATATGCACATATATGTATGTGGGTATCACACATACACACATATATAAAATATGTATCTCTATTATCCTAAGCATGCCATGTCAAGAGGGTCAAAATTACATAATTTTTTTCTTCCTTGGCACAAAATCAGACAGTTTCAGTGCTGATTTCTAGAATCTCTGAACTGGAAGAAATTCTAGCTCTTGTTGCTCCATACACTTCCTTGAACACTGAAGTGATTTATACCACCAATATTCATTGAATATAGACTGGGAACAAAATCGCTATCCTAGGTGCTGAATAGGAAGGGGTAGAACGAGAAAAGAGCACCATAGTCACTTGTTTTCTCTTAAGTTTCTTCTTCTACCTTCTAATTAGATAGATAATTAGATAGGTGGTTAGGAAGCAAGATAGGTAGGTAGGTAGGTAGGCAAATTAAGCAGAATGGTACAATGGTTAGAATACTGTTTTGAAATCAAGACAACCTGAACTCAAATCTTGCCTCTGACATTTACTGATTGCATGACCATGGGCAAACTAAATAACCTATTTAGGCTTCAAGTTACATCTGAGGACTTATTAAAGAACAATTGCGGATCTGCTGGTTGATAGAAGGGATTTCCATACTGGTAGCTCCCCACTACCACATTAGTGGTATCACAGCTCATCAGTGTTAGACATTATTTGTCCTTCCAGAGGAAAAAAAAATATTCCTTGAAAATCTCCTCAGCTACAAAGGACACTCCTTACCACCACCATCACTATCCTATTTCTACTACATTCCTACCTGTGATTCACTATTTCTTTTTCTCCAGAAAGCAAAGAATAACATTTTATTTCGGATATACTTCTCAAAGATTACCTGCCAAAGCTGCAAGTTACAGGGCCAGCATGACCTCAATGATGTTATCATCCCCTAGATTTTAGCATAGTCTGGCACATAGAAGATGCTTGAAAAATGCTCATTGAATAAGTAGAAGTTGAATGAACTTCAGTCCCTCAGGCAATACTTTGCAGAATAGCTCCTTTCTCTTTTTCTAGCCCATGATTTGAAGAAATCCCACTCATTTACCCCTGGCTTTTATAAATAGCACAGCAGGGATTGCTTGGGCAGTAGGTACACCTATACACAGACAAACAGGGCATGATAGAAAAAAACCCAAAACTTTCTACAATGTGTCAGATTAAATTCCAAATCTAGGTTATGATGTATGGCCCATTGATTCATTTTTTTTGATTGCTTGGGGAATATGGGAAAACTATATCTCATATGTTCAATCCAATATAAAATTTATTGTGACAACTGTTTGCCAGGTATTGAGGACATAAAGTCAAAAATTAAAAAAAAAACAGCTCTGCATTCAAATGGCTTTTATTTTCCTAGGTCCTTTCCTTGGTGGCTATCACCCTCCTGAAGTCACCCCCCAGTTTCATAGAAGACCAAGAAGAGCAAGTGAGCATACTTTTCCTTTGAAGTTATGAATAAATAATATTTTTACCAGATAGGCCTCTATTGACAAATATTGTGACATTTAGGGACTACCTCAAAACCTTTTTTGAAGAAAGAAAAAGTCACCAAAAAGGAGTTATTTTATTTTTTAGGGGAGGTAGGAGAGGAAAGAATGGAGTGTGTATCTATTTGCACACATAGTAAGAAAATGACCACCAGAACTTTTTAAATATTAGAAGTTTAGAAACATTATTACTAGTGAATTAATAAACAAGATCAGGTTGTTGGATTCCAGTATGGTCCCAGTCACTAAGCTCTGTGCTGAAAGACCCCTGAAACTAAAATTTCAATTTCATGGAAGGGTAGAGAACAACATCAGTTATACTTATACCTCTATCATTCTACTCACAAAGTTGGGTGTTTGCCCTATTGCTTTGGAGGGCTTGACACTTTTGCTCCTTTAAGAACATTCATCATTCTAGGATTGTCAGTGATACTTCCTGAAGGGAAGGAGGAAGGAAGAGGGAGTGAAATTCTGGGAGAGACCCTCAGCATACCATGATCCCCAGTGTTCCATAATAAGCACATGGTGCTGGGTATTTGTCTCTACAGTTTGCATTTATGTCAACAAACAAGCCAACTTGGGGCCATACCTGGAGAGAAAGAAGGTACAGCAACTCCCGGAGCACTTTGGGCCTGAGAGGCCCACAGCAGTCCTGCAGCAGGTGGTTCAGGCATGCATTGATTGTGCTTATCAACAGAAGACAGTCTTTTCCCTGGTCAAGCAGGGATATGGTGGTGAGATGGTATCTGGTAAGGCTCTGGAGGATGATTGATTGTTGGGAGGCTAACAAGTGGGGGGACTTCCCAATAGAGTTCAATGAGAAATCAGGGTCAAAGCTTAGTGGGGATGATTATAACAGAGCCTGTCCAAAAGTACTGAAATCCCAAGTGATTCTTTCCTCCATCAATATAGACAGAGGCCCCATAATTTTAAAAAAGCTGGTTGCTTAAGGTTACCTTCCAACGATAGGAAATTGTCTGAAACCTGTCCTGAGACTTAGCCCATTTTCCAATCCCAGCTCTGCAGTGTTACACTTAAATTCTGTTAGCCTCAATTTCTTCATCTGTAATATGAGAGAATTAAATAAATAATAATTGCTAACACATAGCAATTTCAAATTTTCAAAGTGCTATACGGGTATTATCTGATTTTATTTTAATAAATCCACATCTAAAATTGCATGATTACTTTTCCTTTAAAAAAAAAACATTTCCCACTACCTTAGGTAGTTTTAACTATCCAAGTCTGCTCTCCACTGCCCATCTTCCATCTTATCCACTGTTCCTTTCTGGATGACCAATAGCAGAGCAAGGAAGAAAGCCTCTTGACCCGATGGGAATGTTCATCTCTCTTGCCAAATTTTTGTCTTTGATTAGGGCTTCAAACAAAATATATTGAATTATATTAATTGTTGGATTATCTATTTCTTTTGCAATTCTTGTGTTATTTTTGCCATACAAATTCATCTCCAATTTCTTCTCCTCCTATGCCATTAATATAGTTGATCTTGAACTGTGTACTTTGCAGAATTTTTTTTCTCTAGCATCCCTATATTATCTTTCTCTTTACAGACCTAGAATGAAAGTTTACAAAAGAGGCTCAGATGGAGACTATTCTCCACAAACTCAGTCCCTCCAAAAATTATACCATGTTCTCAATTTTTCTGTTACATTCAATAATGTTCATCTCCTTAAGTGCTTGCACATTCATAGAGGGAAATAAACTTGCAGGTCCATGAATTCAGGGAGTGTCAGCCACCAAAACCTATTCCCTCTGATGTGTACCAGCACCTAGCTTGGGTTATAGAACATAGTAGGTGCCAATTAAATGCTTGTGGAGTTGAAGAGGTCATAAGATCCTAGTTCTAGAGCTGGAAGGAACCTCAGAGGCCATCTAATCAAAAATCTTCATTTTATAGATGAGGAGACTGAGGTTTAGAGAAGTTTAGCGACTTGTTTAATGTCACACAGATAGCATCAGCAGCAGGATTTAAATTCAGTTTCTTGTACTCCAGTGCCAGTTCTCTATTGAATTGAGGTGAATTGCATTAAGTTGAATTTGCACATATGATATCATCTCAGCCACCAATTAAATCAATTTATAGGCCTTTCTCTTCTTTATGGCACAAATCTTATGGGAAGCCATGATTTCCTACAAAGTTTTGTCCCCTCTAGGCAGGGTTGTGGCTCTTCTTGTTAATGGATAGTCAATTAACACTTTGGAATATATTCACATACATGATTTTAATCTGTAAACTTTCTGCAAACATTTTTTAAAAGAGCTGATTATGAAGGGCATGACAGAGATTAGAGGAAGAGGAAAATGAAAATATAGGACAGAGGAATCTGCTTATATTTAGTACATAAGATGTCTCTTCTACAAGAGCAAGCCATCAATAGGTATTCAATACCTTACATATACTATCTCACTAGACCCTTAAAACAATTCTGTGAGATAGTATTATTATCTCCATTTTACAGATGAAGAAATTAAGTTTCCTTAAGAGATAGCAATTAAGTGACTTGTCTCAGGGTCATATAGTTGGTGTCTGGGGCAGGATTCATACTTAAGTATTCCTGATTCCAAATGCAATGCTTTAAAAAAAATTCAAGAGACATAGTTTCTGGGTAAATTGAATGGGATTCCCCCTAACTCACCCCTGGGTTTGCTTTTCATTCCTTAATTAACTCAAAAACCCAACTTCAAACTCCCTTTCCCAGCTCTCTATGGCTTGGGGACAGAATTCCCAGTAGACACAGACTTTAAAATGGAAAAGTATACATATTAGACTTCTGGGTCTCTTGGGGACTTAACTAAGTTCACAAAGACAACAAGCATTGGAATAGGGATTTGAATCAAAGGCCCTGTTCTCTAAATCCAACCCTCTTTCTACTAAAGTGTTTAGCCTCCATGGGATAGAGCAGATGAAAAAGTCTTCTGGCCCCAACTATAAATCATAAAATCATAGACTTAAAACTGGAAAGAACTTTAGAATCCATTGAGTCTAATAGGTTCTGATCTTGACTAGGAAGTGTAAGTTGTTAACAGTCCTATTCCCCACCAGCTCTCTCATGGAAGATTGGCTCATTTTTTTCAGAGAGATCAAGGGACTTGTCCAAGGTCACTCAAGTAATAAATGTTAGAGGGGTAGAGTTAGAAAGCTACGTGCTCTGATAAATTCTTTGACTTTTTCAATTCTACCAAGGTCATGGATAGATGGCTAGACTGACAAAGACAGAATTGGTGGAGGACAAAGAAGCATTTAAGTGTTTATTGTGTTCCAGGTACTGTGCCAAACACTGAGGATATAGACATAAGCAAGCAGGACAATCTTTGCCTCAAGGAGCTTATATTATATGAGTATAGATAAATTAAAAGGAGCTAGAAAGGGGAGAAAATATCTGCACAGATTTGGTAGCAATAGCTAGAGTCCTGGTTCCCAGGAAGATAAGTACCAAATTCTTCTATCAAAGCTGTAAGAACAGAGGAAATAAGTTGCTATGTGGGGTTTTGGGGGCAGGGAGAGAGACATGGCCAAAGTGTTGTCAGCATAGTAAGGAGATACCCAGGAAGTGTATTCCAAGACAGGCCCTCAACCACTATTGTTTCTCTCTTTTTAAAGCCAAACTAAGACAGCATATTGGAGGGGTTGAAATTTTCTTTTCTCTTATTTCATTTCATTTTTTTTATTTTATTTTTATTTCATTTGACTGTTTTAATTAAATTTTAATTTCATTTCTTTTTAATTTTAATTACTTAAATTTCATTTAATTTTTTTTATTTTACTTAATTTTATTTTAAATTAATTAAATTTTCTTTTATTTCAATTTATTTTATTTACTTTTAAATTTTATTTCATTTTGATTTGATTTGATTTCTTGGCTCCCAGGCTGTTTGGCCCAAGCTCTTCTTCCATACACACAGCTCTGAATCGCTGTCTCCTGTGGTTTTTCAGTCTCAGCTTCTTTTGATGGGAAACAGCATCTCCTGAGCCTGCCGATGGTGAGCAGCTTTGGCTGTGTCTTAAGCTTCTTGAGGAAGCTATGTCAGAGCCTGTTGTGTGACAACCTCTTCACCAGCCAGCCTCTCCCCCAGTACCCCAGGGCTCCTGAGCATGGCCCAGATTATGAGGACAGGAGGATGTCAGGTAGGCCTTGACCTGTCGCAACTGGCCTTGTTATCTAAGGCTGGAGATAGTCACACAGACCTTCTGGGACCTTTCTGTAAGAAGTACTTTCTTGCTGTAGTTAAACTGCTAATAGGCTAATAACAGCCAGTTCCTGGGAATTCTCTCATTGGGGTCTTCTAGGCTTCTCTTTCTGGGGTATTTATTTCAGCATTTGGTTTTCCTGGATTAAGAAGTACCTGGAAGAATGACATTATAAATTTAAATTTCTAAGATATTAAAATTTAGACTATAGAAACCCCTCAACTATGACTAAGAATTTTTTTCTTTATTTTTAGTCCACTATTGTCATTTCATTGTAGAGAGCTTCTGATGGGGTGACTCTCTCTACAATTTCAGACCATTAAAGGATTCTATTACTTCAAGTCTCAAGTCCTTGAGAGCACTGAATTTAAGATATTTATTCAGGATTACACCATCAGTAAATCTTCGAGGTAGAATCTGAAACCACATCCTCTTGACTCAGAGGCCAGACCTCTATCCTCTATGCCAGGGCTGGAGAATGTCTGGCCATGTAAGACCCAATAAATCATTCACTAAGGCAACCACAGGCGATAATGAGCTGAAAGCTAGATACAACCTCCCACTGTCTGAGTTCTATAAATTGATAATTTTGCATGGCCCGTGAATGATGTTGTAAATATCCAAATGGTCCTTAGCAGAAAAAAGGTTACCTTCCTCTGCTCTATGCTATCCTGTCTCTCAAGCTTTTTCATATTGACCATAATTGAAACTTGTGATTCACTGTCACTGTTACTGTATGTTACTGTGAATGAAGAACTCTCCAAAGTCCTAAGTAAACTGGGTCAGCTAATTATTTAATCTAGCAAATATATAAACATTAAAAGCATCTTTTCATGAATCAGATCATATAGTGAAGAAGAATATTTTTCTTCTAGCAGGTAAGTGGCATAGTGAATAGACCAATAGGTCTGGAATCAAGAATATCTGAATTCCAATCCAGCCTAGGGCACTTATTAGTTGTGTGACCCTGGGCAAGCCACTTCACCTCTAGTTTTTTTCAACTGTAAAATGGGGATAAAATAGCATTTACTTCTCAAGGTTATTGTGATGATTAAATTAAGTATATTTGTAAAGCCTTTAGCATGGTGTCCAGCATACAGAAGGCACTTAAAAATTTTTCCTTCCTTCTCTCATTAAAATACTTAAAGTATTGCCTCTTCCCAACTCTCCTATTCTCTAACATTTTTATAGACCTCTGCTAGACTTCTTATTAAAGAAAGGAAAGTTCTAGGACAGCAGGGCTAAATGGATAGATTTTACAGAAGTCACTTGTCATAATAATGTCCTTTTGAGAGTTTAATTGCATTGATTAGAAGTATTTGTTTCCCCTAAAAAGACACCTTTCTCTGTCCCTCTTTCTCTGTCTCCCTCATTTTCTCTGTTTCTCCTTCTCTCTCTCTCTCTCTCTCTCTCTCTCTCTCTCTCTCTCTCTCTCTCGATCCGTCTTTTTTTGCTTGTTTCTTTTTGTCTCTCTCTGTTTCTCTCTCTGTATGTCTCTCTTTCTGGAGATATTATGACTGAATTTCAAGCACTTGAAATGGCCTCAGAGGACTTGAGCACAAGTCATGAGTCTTTTACTTCCTACCTGTATGACCTTGGAAAAAGTTATTTGCCTTCTCTGGGCCTCAGTTTTCTTATTTGTAAAATAAAGAGAATTGTAACCAATTGGCCAAGATAATAAAATATGGAAACAGTGAATATTAAAGGAGCTTTGGGAGATAGGTATGCTAATATACTGCAGGTAGAACCATTAATTAGCCAATCATTCAGGATTTGAAGTTTTGAAGTCTTGCTAGAAAAATGACTGAAAAGTCCATACCCTTTGACCCAGCGGTTCCACTATTGGGTATATATTTCCCAAAAGATCAAAGACAGAAGAAAAGGAGAAATACACACAATACACACACACACACACACACACACACACACACACACACACTCTCTCTCTCTCTCACAATATATATATGCACGTGTAATACACACATGTATCTTTATGTATTTATACACATATATAAATACATGTACATGTATGTGTGTTTACAGAACAAATATTGAATTTATATCCATATACATACATATATAGAGAAAGCTAAAGAAAATATACATACATATCAGTATATGTTTATATGACATATGTGTATATATGAAGCACATGCTAGTTTTATGTAGGTATACATATAAGCATAAAGGAAATGCATGTATGTGTACACATATGGATATGTGAGTTGAATTTCTAAATAAAGGAAATGTGTGTGTGTACATATACAAATATATACATGTATATATGAACTATATGTTGTTTTTATCTGCATATATGGGCAATTTACATAGTCATACTGTTTTGTGGTGGCAAAAAAGCACCCCACACACACACTGCCCACTCTTGCATATATCTGGAAATAAAATAGTTAACTATTGATTGAGAAATGGCTGAATCAATTATGATATATGAATGCAATAGGATATTATTGTGCTGTAAGTAATAACTAAAATGAGAAATTCAGAGAAAGTTGGAAAGATTTACTTACCTATAGCAAAACAAAGTAAAACCAAGAGAATAAATATATGCTCCTCATAATTACATAAAGAAAAATAATACAAACATATATCAGAATTGAGAGCAATGATTAGTCTTGACTCTAGAGGACCAGTGATGAAGCATATCTTCTTTCTCTCTCTGGATAAGAAGTTCTGGGTTTTGCATATGAAATGAGACGTGTCAGACATGGTCAATGTGTCTGTTATTTATCTGTACTGGAGAAATGATTCTTTGCCTAATACATGTGTGTGGAAGATTTATGATAAGTCTTGTATAATAAAAACAAAATAAAATTGTAAAACATTTTAATAAAATGAATTATAATCATGAGTCTGATCTATATTTCTCACAATAGCTTGCATTTATGCTTTATATAAGCAATTTCATTGGATCTTCACAATAATCCTGGGAAACAGATGCTAATATGATCCCTGTTTTATAGATGAGAAAACTAAAGCATATAAAGATGTGCCCAAGGTCATACAGCTAGTCACTAGTAACAACATGAGTTGAATGGAATATTCAGGGAGGACTAGCACCTCTGATGTAAGGGCTGCTCATCCCTTTGGCCATTCAGCTGTCACCTGTGGTTCTAAGAAGCTGTAGCATGTGACCAACAAACTTCAAACTTGTCAGTGACTTAAGGGGATTTTTTACCCCAAACACTTGAAGACTTTTCTTGGTGGAATGAGTGGATAAGAATGATTTCTTTCAACAGCCATGAAGGGAACTGAAGCAGATGTTGTGGAGCACTTAGAGCTCAGTCAGACATTGAAGAGTCCAAAGTCATCCACTTTTTTCTTGCCACTGAACTTTGAACTGAGAGAGGATGAGGCTGATGACTTTGTGCAATTCTTCCTCATTTACATGCAGTTCACCCATGTGTTAAGACATTTTTCCAAGGTCATTGGTTCTCATCCAACTGAAGGACAAGCAATAGAGGACAACATGATGAGATATAGGATCAATATTACAAAGGCAGGAGTAGTTAGAAAATGGAACCAGAAACTGGGAGAACAGAGTTGCTATTTTGGATCTGCCACTAAGAGGCTATGTATTTTTTAATTAATTATTTAACCTTTCTTGGCCTCAGCTCTCTCAACTGGAAAATGAAGGAGTTGGATGATATGTTCTCTAAGATCCCAACCAGCTCAAATTATCTAGTAATCAGATTTCCCTTAAAAACCTTATTTGGCTTAAAGATACTTAAAAAACTAATTTTTCCTCCAGTGAGTTTCCAAGTAAGAATGGTACAGTAGTCTTGATTCACTTCTAAACATAATCTCTTAGCCCATTAGGAACAGCTCAAAGTGGGCTAGCCAACCAGTCCATTAACAGGGACTAGCTCCCCCTACCCTTTCCAGCCTAAAAGCCTTGGCTAAGGGTCTAGCTTTTTTTTTGGGTGGAATTTGGGATAGACGAGCACCTTTTTCCTTTGATTGTAGATCATAACTTTTCTTAAAACAAGCTGCATTGCTATTCAAAGAAGCATGATGGCTTTGGTCCTAATCACACTTGGCAGGTTTAATTCCAGAGCCACGATGAAAGGAAAAGTTGGGAGTAGTGTTGTTCAGGATTCATTTGTCCTTTTTTCTCACTCTTCAGGGTGACCTCTTGTTTTTATTTTAAATAGAGTCCCATATTAAATGAAAGGCAGGGTGGTAAGATGAAAAGGATACTTTGCTACCTTTAGAGTTGGAACACTTGGGTTCAAATTCCTGTAAGATTTCAAGGATTTTCCTGAGCCTTCCTGGCTTTCAGTTTCCTCATCTGTAAAATGGAGTCAGACTAACAACTTTAGATATAAAGATCAAGGATGTAAAGATTTCCTCATAGATACAAGCTTAAAGAGAGAATCACGAATCCATAAAGCATTAATTAAAAGGGATCTTGGAGATGAATCCTTTCATCTTACAAAGGAGTAAACTGAGCCAGGGTTTGCTCCAGAACATTAGATTCTTATAGTTCCTATTATAGGTTTTAGAAGCTACAAGTAACCTTTGGCAATGTGTAATTTTAAAGATCAACTTATATTTATTAATTGAACAGGTATTGTACCAGTCACTGGAGATACAAAGACAAAAGAGAAATAGCATCTGCATCCAAATAGTCTATCAAGGCAGATATGCAGATTTTTGTCATTATTGTTGTTCACTTGTTTTCAGGCATGTTCAACTCTTTGTGACCACAATTGGGGTTTTCTTGAGAAAGATACTGGAATGGTTTGCCATTTTCTTCCCTAGATCATTTTTTCTATATCTGATCACTGGACCCAGATGGTTCTGGAGGTGAAAGTGAGGCAAGTGACCTTGCATAGCCCTCCCTCACTTAAATCCGATTCATTTACATGTCAGGCATCACTTGCCTGATGTCATGGTCATCTTCGAGAGCAAAGGATAAACAATAAACAATAAACTGAGGTAAACAGTGTAAAGTGACTTGTTCAGGGTCACATAGCTAGAAAGTGTCTGAGGATAGATTCAAACTCAAGAAAATGAGTTTTTCTGACCCTAATCTCATGCTTTATGCACTGTACCACTTATCTCCTCAGAGACAACCCAGAAACAAGGGATATAAATAATATAAGTGGATATACAAAATAGAAAGTGAAAATGAGGCTGCCTCTAGTTGTCTAGAGATGGCTAGGGGACATCATGGTGCACAGGACACTAAACCTGGAGTCAAAAGACCTGAATTCAAATACACCTTCAGACATTTACTATCTGTATGATCTTGGGTGAGTCGTTTGACTGCTGTTTGCCTCAGTTTCCTCATCTGTAAATTGGAAATAAAAATTATACCTACCTACAAGGATTGTTGTGAGAACCAAATGAGATACTTGTTTTTAAAAAATGCTTAGGTTAGTGCTTGGATGCTCATTTCCTTCCTTCTTCAATGGAGGCAAAGTGCCCAATTCTTTTACAGCTATGCCAGCAAAGACCTGAAATTTGCACCAGACTAAATAATGATCAAGAAATACAATTTTTAAAATGAATGTGTGGCTTATTCTATTTCTATACTGCTTTCAAAGTGAGTCAGTAGACAATGCAGTTCCAGTGTAGACAATCCATAGCTTCTCAATTTGACCATAGAAAGGCCAGAGTCCTATATCTACAGCTACACAGAGCTTCAGTTCAGAGGCAGTAAAGGCTGAGAAGTTCAAAGAGAAATCATCAGAGAGATTGTTAGGGGCATTTAGCCCGGGGAATAGCAAAAACAAATGTAGGTAGAAAAGGGTGGACAGAGACACCTAAATGCTCTAAGACCCCTAGCACCTTGTCTTGAGATAGCAGAGAGAGCCCTGAATATCTAATGCTTTGAAGCTCAGAGATCCTGGTATAGGTAAGGGCCTAATCCTAGAAGGAGGAGATTATTGAAGAAATCAAGTAACCTAAGGTAAAACCAAGGAGAGCCCAAAATCTCAATGAGGTGTGAAACTTGTTCCCAGCACAAAGTCCCATTTTAGGAATTCAAGCTGAAGAGATAAGTAAACTAAAGAGTTCTATGACCAGTATTAAAAAAATTATTGCAAGTCTTGGGAGCCCCTAAAAGAAGGGTAAAGAGTCTTTATGATGACAGTAAATTCTACAATAATTATAACTATAAGCAGAGACTTAAAGAAAAAGATGGATTTTCTATATACAAAGAAGAAATGAAGCTAGAGATAGAAAATAAAATAAATACTTGCGAGGGAAGAGATGCCATGATGGCTATTCTTTGTCTGGGAGCCTACAGCCATTGTTAATCCCTACTCTGTCCTATCTGTTGTTCTTCATCTCTTCCTTTATCTCTTTCTCTTTGGACTAAAAGCCTAAAACATACAAATGTTTAATTGTTTTCTGAGTTAACTGGCTTTTATCATGATACATTTGTATATGCTGTGCTAATTATCCTTTTTTTTTTTTTTTTTGCTGTCAAATAGAACTCTTGAAAACTGGGTGATGAAGTTATCCTCCCTCCCACCTCATTACCATAGATATGGGCTTTTGGTGGGTTGTGTTTAATCATTTTCAGTGGAATTCGGCTCTTCAAGAGCCCTTTTGATATTTTCTTGAGAAAGATATTCGAGAGGTTTGCCATTTATTTCTCCAGCTCTTTTTACAGACAGGCAGATTGTGGTAAAGAAGATTAAATTACTTGCCCAGGGTCATACATATAGTATCTGAAGCCAACTTTGAATTCAGGTCTTCCTGACTCCTGTTCCACCTAGTTGCCCAAGATGGGCATTTAAATATGAACAGTTATGTGCAATTCCATCACCCTGTGATTCTAACTTCTGTATCATAGACTCCATTACAGGGCAATGATGACATTTTATGGTTTCTATATGGCTATAGTTGGGAAACCAAATGTCTGTTTTTCCTATTTTTTAATTGCCTATCCTATAACTGTGGTATACAGAAAGAGCACTGGCCTTAGAGTCTGAGAACGTAGATTCAAATCCGTCTCTGTTACTTACTAACAGATTTTGGAGAAGCCATTTAACTTCAACTTTAATCCATAAAATTAGGAGACTAGACTAGATGGTTTCTGAGTTCCCTTCTAGTCCTAGACTTATGATCCTAAGTCACTCAACTTCCTTAGGCCCCAGTTTTCTCCTCTGTAAAATGAGTGTATTATACTAGATGGCCTTTGAACTCCCTTCTAGAATCAAATCTATGATTTTTTGAAGAAACTAAAATTCTCCCTTTCTAGATGGATGAGCATCACCATATGATGACAAGGTCCCTTTGCCCATAGCCAATCTCTTTTAAATGTCTCCCCAAACCAATATTCTTTTAGATTTATTTTCCCACAGGCCTGTTTCCTTTTGCTTGGCTTTGAGTTGGCATATCTTGATCCCTTTACTCCCTTTGTAAGCAAGTAACAAGTAAGCAAGGCATGGTACTCTGAAGTATATCTACAGTCAGTCCTCATCATTTGTTTCTTTAGCTTTCATAATTTCAAGCATTTACCTGATTTTATTAGTAACCACAATTTCACTTTCATTTGGCAATGGTGTATAGTACTGGCTATTCATAGTAGAGAAAAAAAATGAGAGTTGGGATATGTGAAAGCTTGTGGAGCTACTGTTATCCTACTAGACACTTCACTGGTCTTGTTCACCCTTTCTTTGTGGAGAGCTTCCTGTACATTTGTTCCATATTTTCATTGTTTTCCTTTAAAACTCAAGTTTTGTATTGCAATTGTGCCCTCAAAACATAGTGCAAGCCCTTCAGGTTCTATGCCCAAGTACTCAAAGTCAGCAATGTGGCTTAGTAAGAAAATAAAGGTATCAGATGAACTTCATGCCAGAATGTGTGCAGCCATTATCAGCCGAATCAACCAGCTGGCTACAAACATCCAGGAGGCCTTTCCATTATCAATCTCAGTTTCAAGGTTAAACATCTATTTGCCTTTGCTATACTACCAAACTCAGAGACCATTAAGGATTTCAAATGGTGAGATGTCACTGACAAATTATTTCAAGCTGGTACATCCTTCATGATCTCCAATTCCATTCACCAGCTGTGAAAGACAGAGTATCAGAGGTGATGTTGAGACCTCACCAGTCTTAGCATCTTCTGATGGCAGCAATTGAAGTCATAGCAATCTCTCTTTTGGTTTTCAGAGGGTGGGCAAGATAGAGAGAATCACAGCAATATAGTGTAGAAGTACAATGCCCTCACATTGCCATGTAACATAGTGGAAGGTAAGATTCAAGTTAAAAACGTTTTAGTTTTAAGAATTTTATTTGTTGAACAGTATTTGTGGTACTATTTATTTTATGTTATGAGAAGTGAATATCATCTGAAATTAATGTTTATTTTGATTGAGATGTTAGCACAAAAGATTACAGAATTCAAGGGAATTACTGTCAGGAAAAAATGTTTCGCATGTTACCAATTTTATTTTATATACTGCAATTTATGGATGTTTTCATGGTTACTATGTTGGGGAAAGTGTATATTATCAAAATTGATATTTTGTTACAAAAGAATTGTATGAATAAATGAATTTTCAACAGTTTCTAGCAAAAGATTACAGGGTTTTTTTTTGGTGGTCTTAGGAATCAAATCCCATTTCCCATAGGTTCAATTTATCAACACTTGCATTTTTAATTTTATGACATTTTCTAGGAATGTTAACCTCAGGAAATTCAGGAGTGACAACTTGCGAGCAACATGCTGTTCCAAATAGAATGGGTCTGGAGAATACAGTGTTTCCCTATAAAGAGCCAGTTAGCTACAAGATCTGATAAATGCATTAACCAAGGAAGAAAGGAATATGGAGGTCATATCACCAATCAAGCCCTTACAAGCCTGGGCAAAAGTGCCTACGATGCCTTGGACCTAGTGTTGGGAAGTGTGAGGGAGGGAGGAAAGTAAGGTATCAAGAGATGAAAGCCACACAGGAAGCTAGAAGCAGAGAAGGAATGAGGAACCAAATCTTTTCATTCTCTAGCCCTTGCTTTTATCCCAAGGTTATACAACCTCCCAGTATCTCACCTTATTGCTTTTACTGGGATAGTTATAGGTTCACAAAGTCCTCCATCTAGAACTTAAAGTGACCTTAGAGACTAGTCTAAACCTTTTATAAATAAGAAGAATGAGGACAAGAGAAGTGAAGTATGACAATGTCCAAGATCCCACAGTCAGAATGAAATGTTATTTCATCTAGATCTGAATCTGGCTTCCTAAATGGAAAGCACTCCACATGTGTAATTCTCTTCTGAGGGTAATACACTTGTTTTGTTGCCTCTAACTGGGAAAGGATTAGAACAAAATAAAACCCATTATCTCAATCAACCAAACAGAAGGGGAAACCCCATCCAGACAGGCAAATCAAGAAGAAAACCATAAACATTTTTTCCTTTTCTGGATTTCCTCCCTTTTCCCACAAAATCTTCTGCCAGAAAGGTAACTCCCACTCCCATTCTCTGAACAAGAGATTCTTTTATACCCAGACTAGAGGCAGACCGAGATCAAAGCTGACTTACTAACCTTTCCAGTGGACATTATGGGGTCATAGATTGAAATATGAATTCATATCTGAGAAATTAACTGCCCTTCATTTTACAGGTGAACCTAAAAGAGGTAAAAACAATCAAGTGTTAGAGGTGAGATAGGACCTCAGTTTTTTTTACTTAAAAAAATCATAGTGCTTTGCCCTGTACTTCAATGCCTCAGTAAGAAAGTATAGCAGCTAGGTAGTACAGTGGATAGAATTACAGGTCTATTGTTTAGAAGACTTATCTTCATAAATTGAAATTTGACTTCAGAAACTTACTAGCTGTGTTACTCTAGGAGTGTCACTTAAGTCTATTTGCCTCAGTTTCCTCATCTGTAAAATGACCTGGAGGAGAAAATAACACATTATTCCAGTATCTTGGCAAGAAAACTCCAGATGGGGTCATGAAGATTTGGACATGACTGAAAATAACAATAATATTCTAATTGGACCTCCTGGTATGTTTAAATTGATAGAAGAAAGGGTAGAAAACTGTCTTCTAGTATTTGAAGAACTGTCTTGTGGAAGAAGGAATAGATTTTTTTGGCTCCAGGAAATAGAATTACAAGTAATGGGTAGAAGTTGCAAAGAGGCAAGTTTAGACAATATAATAAAAATATTACTAAAATTAGAGCTATTCAAAAATAGAATGAGCTGTCTTAGGTGCTAGTAGGTTCTCCCTCACTAGAGATCTTCATTCATTCAATGTGCATTTATCAAATTCTTAATACATGCTAAATTCTGGTGACATAGAAAGAACAAGTCCCTGCCCTCAAGGAATATCAGAGAAATAAACATATACATGTATTTAAAAATATCAGGAAGAACTAGCTGTTGCAGCTGAGGAATCAGGCAAAGACTGATAGGAGATGACATTAGAGCTAAACTCTGACAGAAGCTAAGGATTCTAAGAGGTTAGGAAATAAAACCCAAGAGATCAAGTCTTTTATACAAGGGAGAATTTGTTCTGCTAGAACAAATTTCGCTAGAGCATGGAACCCATCAAAGGGAATAAGGTGAATGCAAATAAACCTGTAACATAGGCTGGAGTCTGATGGAGAACAACTTCCAAGATCAAATATAGGTTGTTTTATTATAGAGGTGATCGGAAACCATTGGAACCTATTAATATATGAAGACTAGAGAATCATTTATCGGGTATATTATAAAGGAGTTCCTTTTTTAATGGAAAGGATGCTGTAATCCCATCTAATTCTAAAATTCTGGGATTCTTTGCTCATTTTTCATCCTGCACCCACCTTCCTCTTTCTAACTTAGTCTTGGATTTTGGCACTGATTCCAACTAGGGTTGACTTCTGGACTGTATTCATTTAAATCCCAATTTCTATCCTAACCTAAACTAGTCACTTAATTTCTCATTAGAATAGGCAACTCTTACTACTAATCTCTATCTTTCTCTTCTACTACTGTTAACAATAGTAACTGAGTGTTAGCTTACAGTTTTCAAGAACTTATTAAACCTTCCCAACATCTTCATGAATTAAATTGTAAAAATATTTTTATCCTTAATTTAGCACAGTCTCTGGCACATAGTAGACAATAAATGTTTATTGAATTAATTTAATTAAATTTCTCCTCATTTGAGTCTGAATTCAGGTTGAAACCTATTTTTTAAACTTCCTTTATTATCCTTTTTTGTCTATATTTTCTTTTGCAACATGGTTAATATGAAAATTGTATGACTATACATTATAGTTTATATCAAATTGCTTGCCTTCTCAAGAAGAGAGAAAGGTAAGAAGGAGAGAATTTGAAAATCAAAACAAATGTTAAAAATTTTTGTTTGTATTTAAATAATTGAGAAATAAAATAAAAGTTGAATGTAAGGGAGAAAAGAATTTATATCCATTTGAAAGCTGAAAAAATGGAGGATCTTGCAAGTCTGCTTCTTCTGAATAGTTCATTTAGTGTTATCTAAAACTCTTACCCAATAGTCACTATGCAGGATCCTTAAGTCATATCCCTGCTTTTGTATACCCCTTTATGGAGACTACTACTCCACACTAAAGCTGTTTCTTGAACCAAAATAGACCCAGAATCCCACTATAGTATGAACCATAGAGTTTTTAAGGTTGAAGTTAGAATCCAAGTGCTAAAGCTTAGCTCTGCCTATAAAAATTCATTTAGGAGCAAACTATTGTACATCCCAATTAGATCATTATGCTTAATTGTAGTATTTGCACATAGGTTTTATATATATATATATATAATGAGCTGGAAGAGGGGAAATGATTCTCTAGATAGAAGTCTGGGTTAATGCAAGAATTTAAAATAGATTCTTTTCCTTTTTAATCCCTGAGTAATTTCTTGGCTGCTTTCAAATGGAAAGTGTCAGGCACTCTGTTTGAAGCCCTAAGGAAATATGTTCCTACACAGTGAGGAGTTTTGGAAAAAAGACAAAAGATATTTCCCTTCCTTCTACTTGCGTTCACATCTCAGGACAGCTGAAATTTGTAGAGCGATTGTTAAATTCTACTGGCTACATAGTGGATTGATTTAATAGAAAACATGTATTTTCAGGTAAATTAAAGGTTATTAAGTATTGCCTTGATGAGATACACATATATAATAGTTACATCAGAGTTCTTAATCTGGAATGTACAGACTCTTGTTCAGAGAATCTGTAAACTTGGAAGGGAAGAAAATAGATATTTCAATGTAACCAATTTCTTTTGTCATTCTATGAATTTTAAGTATTTAAAAATATGAGAAGGGGTCTAGACTACACCAGATTGCCAAAACAGTCCACAACACACACAAAAAAGATGGCCCTAGCTGGGATTAAATTTAGTGGTGGTGAATTTCAAAAGGGTCAAGGTAGGGGGTAGGGAGAGACAAGCCAAAAATATGTCTTAGGGACCTTTTGTTTTGAAGAAAAGACTTCAACAATCCTTAAAGGATCCACAGCTAGAGAAGAAAACCACTGGGGATATTTTCTCTTGATGGGTGAGACAAGCTAACCCTCCAACAAAATGAAATCAATGCTTGACTGTTGGAAGTGACCTGACCTTTCTACTACCCAGCTGGGTCCCGGACCAATAACACTCAAGCTACATGTAGATGATGGAAAGGCTTGCTCCTCATACCTCCCTAGAAAGAAATGTATATGTATGCCTCTGACAGACTCTCATTCTCTCCTGGTTGGTGGGCCAATTATAAGCACAGACTAGGGTTTGTTAACCTCAATCAGAACCCACAATCCTATCTGCTTTTTGTTTTTTTCACTATGACAGATATTCCCTTAATACTTATCAGGCAGCTAAGTGGTGAAAGTGGATTCAATTCTGGGCCAGGAGTCAGAAAGATCTGAATTCAGATCCCCCTTTTGGACATTAACTTGTGTAACCTTAGGCAAATCATTTAACCTTGTTGGCCTCAGTTTCCTCCTCTGGAAAATGGGGATAACATCTACCTCCCAGGGTTATTGTGAGAATCAAATAAAATAATTTTAAAGTGCTTAGCACGGTTCTTGGCATGTAGTAAATGCTATATAAATGTTGGCCATTATTATCTCCAGTGAAACCTTCCAGACTTTCTGTGGTCCATTTCTTTCTTCCTCTCTCCCTTTTTCCCTCCTCCTTCCCTCCCTCCATCCCTCCTTTCTCTCTCTCTCTCTTTTTCTTCCTTCCTTCCTTTCTCCTTCTTTCTCTTTCCTTTCTCACATTGCAGAGGAGAAACGTAAGTCTCTGAGAAATTATATGACTTGTCTATGGTCACGTAACTAATAAGTCTTAGATGCAGAATTTAAACCCATGTCTCTTTTTTGCTGCATAAAATACTATTTCTACACATGTAATGAAAGCTTTATAGACTTTGCAACCAAGACTCTCATAGCAAAAGAAACCCAAACGTTTTTGGAGGAGACTTTCAGTTACCTCTTGGTCTAATATCCCACTCCTCCCTATGAGTCTGGGAAAAAATCTTTTACCTTGCATTCACATTAAATAGTACCAGTTCCTCACTAGCATACATATAGTTTATAATATCACAGATTTATAAAAGGAAGAGGAAAAACAAAACAAAGATTTTGAATGGACAACCATGAATCCCAGAGACTTCACAATGCAAATTCTCACAGTTTCAATAAGGATTTGGCTGACTGAAGCACCCCCTCGAGTCTTAGGTTCATTTACTTTTCAGGGAGAAAACTTTGCACTGACAGAGTTTTACTTTTTCCCACAGGGTGATTCCACATATTGCTCTCTGCTGCCCTCTGCTGGTAATCTCTTGACATCACTTACCTGATCCACTATAGCATCTGTGTAGCTTGGTTTTGGGGATTTGGGTTTCTTTGGAAAGGGGGCTGGAAAAAATCATTCTGACAGTTCTCTATTGTTTTGCATAATATTGTAGAATCATATATCAAGCTAAAAGGGAATTCAGTGGTTATCTAGCTCAACTCTCATTTTTTAGAGAGGAGGAAACTATCCCAGACTAAATTATTTGCCCAAGGTCACAACATATAATAATACTATTATAATAATAAATATTTACATAGAAAGTTTATAGAAAACTTTGTCATTTCATTTTATCCTCATAATAGGTAGGTGCTATTTATTACCCCCATTTCACAGATAAAAATTATATTTTTATATATAAAAATATATAATTTATATATAATATATATAATTTATATATAAAAAAATAAAATTTCTTGGACAAATCAAGCTGGTAAGTGTCTAGGCTGTATTTAAACCTAAGTCTTTCTGATTCTACCACAATACAAGATTTGGTCTAGAACATTCACTCTTTCCATCCCACTATAATGTCTCTTGACAAAGGCAAGGATCATTTTTTTTCAGAAAAATGATCATTAAACATTTACCAGCACAACCTTGATTTCCATTCTCTGTCTATATAAATTCTCTGTTTATAAAAATCCTCCTTGTTTTGGGGGAGTTATAGCTCTTTCTCTGGGGTTTTTCTGCCCCACTGGGATAATCACAGAGCAACAGAGCCTTCAAAACCCCTTATCCCCAGGCCCAACAGTCATATAGAGGTTTTTCCTGGGCCAGCTTCCTAGTTTGTTTCATTGCTTCAGAAGAATCCCTGATCTGATCTTCATGTTCAGCAGGGTGACTGAAAGCTCTGTTGCTCTTTCACCTCTGACATCAAAGGTCATGTTTTTCACTCAAAATTTGTATAGAAGCACACAAAGCATGCACGTTGTCTCATCTGTGTAAGCATATTTGGCTGTAATTATTTAAATTAAAAAATGTCATTAGCATTTTTGGCTACTTAGTTGCCTACTACATAGAGAGCTATTCCCCAAGCTGTTTTTCTTTTTAAAAAATCACTAACTCCTTTCATGTTTTCTTGGGTTCTATGAGGAAAAAACAAAATTCTGCTAAGGACATTTAAACTGATCAGTAATTTTAAAAAATGATTGTGGGATGAAAGTAGTTGAGCAATATTTAGAAGAAAAGTCAATTCAATATAAAGATAGAAAGAAAATCAGTTAGAAGTGAAGCTAGAGAGTTTGCATTTGGAATACTGGATTTGACTTCGATATTTGCATGATTTTAAACAAGTCTTCTCCTAAAATCATAGATTTAGAAGTAAAAAGGATCTAAGAAGTCATTAAATCCATCCCCTTTATTTTATAGATGATGTAACTATGGCCCAGGGAGGTAATTTTCCCAATGTCATACGGAAGTTGAGACAGTTCTTGTCTGATGCCAAACCTGAAATCTTCTCCATCTTCTACTTTGCCCTCCATTTCTTCATCTTAAGAGGCAACATAGTGCAATTTTTAGACTACTAGAATAGGACCTAGTATTCTTTAAACCTGGACTTGGATTCTGTTTTCAACATTTACTACTCATGAGTCTAATCAAGTGAGTTAGGCAATTTCCCTGGATATCAGGTTTTTTTCATCCATAAAGTGGGGACAATATTTTGAATGATTACCCTGAGGCTGAAATGAGCTATTATACATAAAGATCTTTTTAGAGCTTAAAGTACAATATAAATGTGAATTATCAACTGTAAATTTATGGGGCTGGATTAGGTGACTTATAAGGTGAAAACCTTCAGTTTTAGAATTACTATCTAGTGACTTTTGTTTCTGAGTTATGGCATCCCCTTGGAAGGACCACTTGCCCAGATGTGTCAGAGCCAACACCAACCAGCTAGAGAGTGGGTTGTTAAATTTTTAGTGTCAACCAGCAATAGAATTGTTCAATTTTCCATGTGAACATTTACCCTTGAAATCAGCAAAGTTACAAATTAGAGCTTGATTTATTGTTTATTGATTATCTATACTTAAGTGTTAATAATTCAGAGTAAACTTAAAAGTTTGCCATGTGCATTTTTTTCAGAAAAATGATCATTAAACTTTATCAGCACAACCTTGATTTCCATTCTCTGAATATATTTCTTAATCTATGGAGAAACTTCAGAGTTTATCTTTATAAAGACTTTCCACTCAGTGGTATTCTGAGATCCAGAAGTTCAGTGATTATATTTTAATCCTTAAAATACTAAATAAATCTATTTTGGAGTATTATAATTATGGTGTCTTCCAGAAGTCCCAGGCACATCCAATCTGTTAAGCAGACTTAACATTCACACCTACAAGTCTTGACAAGAAGAATAAAATGTATGAAATTTAAATTCCTGCTCTTCTTGGTATTTGATTATAGGATCATAAACTTAGAGATGGAAAAGAATTTAGGCCACCTAGTCTAACCCACTTATTTCACAAAGAAGAAACCTGAGCTCCTTAAAAGTGAAATTATCGTGATGTTTGAGAAATCATTATAGGAGAAATGCTGGTAATTTTAAAAAGTGATACTCAGAAGGTGTTCCTATTGTATCATTAGGAAAATAATTTTTCTTTTAATCTGGATATTGTTAGATTAGTGAATTTTTAATGTAGTCACAAACTGTGAAACTATTAAATATTTAATTGGATATATTTTGCTTTGAAATGGTTAATAATAATAATTTACTGTGGTGGTCTTAAGTTTTCCTTATCTGAGAAATTCTTTGGGACTTTCTATTTGGTCAGGGTCCCAAAATCTTATCAACTCTGAGAGAAACTGCTGACAACAGTTGGTGAAGTTGTAAAGGACATACAGGCTTGCTTATATAAGGTGAATTTTCTCTTATTTTAATTAGGAAAAGCAATAAATTATACCTGTTAATAAAAAAAAAAAGTGAAATTATCTTTCCCAATGTCCTACTGTTAGGAAGCAGAAGAGATAGGATTTGAACTCGGGGTCTGTGACTCCAAATTCTGTGCTCTTTCCTCTGACAATATGGAGACTTAGTTTTATTTCCTGTTGATTTTCAGTTTTTGATTAATGCAGCCACTTATCCATTTGAAATCATAGGCAATGGGGGAAGGGGAGGGATAAAACTTTGGTCTTGTGGGTGGTATTCCTGCTGCTCTCTGGCAGCTTGTGATTGATCCCAGAGATCTCCATCTTCTGGCATGTACTCCCCTTCTTGCTCCCTAGGGATGAAGAACAAGTTGTTTGGCTCTGTTTCCAGGTACCATCTGTGGCTGTTTGGGGTTTGTATAAACTCAAGCAGCCTGTCACACACACCTCATGGGGTTGGAGATTGAGAAAGGTAAAGGAGCTGTTAACTTTGGAGCTTTTTATATCCTGGCTTTTCTCATGATGGGAGTTTGAAGATGTCTGAAATGAGAAGGGGTGTAATGGGGAGGGGAGGACTTTATTAGAAAGTTAGGAAATATGACTGATTATGGGTTTGAATCTTAATGGTACACAGAGTAATGTGTATATATGAGGCCCTTGAAGGGATCATAGAGGAGCTTACTGATGTCCCCATCTGAGAGTGTGTGTTTGTGTATGTATGTTTGTATGCATGTGTGTGTCAGAATTAACCATTCTGGAGCCAGTTGCAGAGGAAAAGATGAAGGAATCAAGGGAAGAATGATAACTAAGTTAATGAAGCAGAAAGATCACAGTAATTGTTAAAGCAGATCATTGACTGGGGGCAGGTGCAAGCATATAGATTTTTGTTCAATATCATCTAATAGAAAATGTCATTCACTAGGGCTGTTCCATTCTTGATTCCACTACTAATTAGGGATGTTACCTTAGACAGGTCACTTTGTTCTGCCCCTGTTTCCCCATCTTTTCTGGAGGCAATGGGGTAATATAATGGCCAGGATCATGCTGTTAAGTAAATGCCTGAGGCCAGATTTGAACTCATTTCATCCTGACGTCAGGGCCAGTGCTCTATCTGTATTGTACTACCTAGATTCCAGATTTGAACTCATTTCATCCTGATGTCAGGGTCAATGCTCTACCTGTATTGAACCACCTAGATTCTCTTTGTTTCCCATTCTTTTTAAAATTTTTTCTTTATTTTAATATT
The DNA here is from genome assembly GCF_016432865.1 of Antechinus flavipes. Taxonomy (NCBI): domain Eukaryota; kingdom Metazoa; phylum Chordata; class Mammalia; order Dasyuromorphia; family Dasyuridae; genus Antechinus; species Antechinus flavipes. The sequence continues at coordinate 285,080,909 of NC_067401.1, read as the reverse complement.
GTTATTTTTCCAATTACATGTAAAGTTGTTTCCCGATTCATGAAGAAATAGAAAGCACACTTCACCCAGATTCTTCTTAGTGGACTGTTCTAATTTTTAAGAAAACCAGTACATGAAAATCCATTTCTGAAAACAGATAAATTAAGAAGTGATTATTCACAATACATAAGTTTGGGGTCTTTTTTTTTGCCTTACAAAAGGATTTTGTTCCTTCAAATGATAAATTCAACTCATGCTCATTATAGTGAAAAGAAAACTTATTATGTCTAGATTACCTGGGCAGAAAGAGGGAAGATATCTAGTTAGTGACTTGCCTCTAAGATCTTCTCCAATTGGCCTTGTGTATGTATATCTATGTCTATCTTTTTACAGATGTTTGCTTACTATCTCCTCCATTAGAATGTTAGCCTGGGCTAGGACTATTTTTACTTTTTTTTGTATCTCCAATACTTAGCACAGTACCTAGCATATAATAATTATCTCTTTCACATTGCAACTTTCCTCATTGTATTTTTGATGTATCATGAATCAGCATAAGAAATTAAATGGAAATTTTTGGATAGTTTTGCCAAAACCATAGATGAAACATGAAGGTTAGTAGACAATACAGAAAAAGTTTAGAAACTCAGAAATGCATAAAATATATGTGTTATATTATATAATATTAACATTTTATCTTTTAATACTACAATAATTCAGACTTCTCTTGTATGAAGAAAGACTCAAAAATTTTATATGATTTTATATGATTGTGGGGGACACCATATTTTTAATCCCTACTGTGTGAAAAGGAAAATTGCATGGGTTTAACAAATGTTTATAACTAATTGACCTGCTTTGGAATCAGATGAGCCAGGTTCAAAACCCTTCTCTTCTGCTTAATTCCTATGAATCAGATCTCTTAGTAGGAGAATTCCAAGAGTAACATACCAAGGATGTCCCCTTTTTCCTTTTTTGGACAGTCCAGTTTCAATCAAAATTTCAATGTGTGGGTGTGGAAATTCTCCTAATTTTTGTGATATCTTCAACCATGGGACATAGGTTTTGCTGCTTCCCAAGGAGTCTAGTTTCTTTTAAGAATTAGTCCAGGGTGCCTTTGCAATCTTGCAAATGAGAGGTCTCCAAGCTGGGACATTTCCATGATGTCAGGGATGTATCCATGTATTGCTTGTTAGATGCCTTGATTCCTCATTCTGTCCCCATTCCCTGAGGAGACCATTCCACTGCTTCCCTTTAAGCAGGAAGACTACATCTTACCTTGGATGTTGCCTTTGACTTGGGCTAACAGCTGAGGGTGGGTCCTCAGGGAATGGAGAGAGGAGAGAACTAGGGGAGTCTTTGTGGCAGAGGTGACAGCTTCCTGACTATAAACATAAGAAATTGCAGAACTAGTCAAATCAAAAAGCAGCATTTATTAAGCATCTAGTAAGTGCCAGGTACTGTGCTAAGTACTAGAGATACAGAAAAGAGCAAAACCAGTGCTATAAGGAAATTATAATCTAAGAGAAGAAGGTAGGAGAGAGAGACAACATGCCGTCAATTTTGTACAAACAAGATATATACAAAACAGAAGAAAAAATATCAAGAGAGAAGGCATTACTAGATATCTTCCCTCCCTTAGCTCATTTGGGGGAAGAGCTATGAAGAACCATCTCATAGAAGAAAAGTTTGTTCCATCACTTCAAAAATGTATTACATTTTACACCAACCCTGTCTGAAAAGTCTCCTCCTCCCTCCCTACAACTTATCCCATCAGAGCCTTAAAATAAGACTTTAGGCAAGAACATGAGTGTTCAGGGTGGAGGAAATTCAGAGGTCAGACAGATTAAAATTGTATGTTGCTTTCTGGTCTCCCTATTATGTGAGAAAATATGATAGCACTTAGACATAGAAAGGGGTCACTGGGTTAAGTCCAACACTGAATGATTTGAGCTAAGGAGACAGGCTTAAAAAGAAAATCTATACTGTTCTGAGAAAAAGTTAATGGGAAATGTAATTGAAGCAAATAAAATGATAAAACACTATAGGTAATGAAACCTGAAGTGCTCTTTGACCTAGGAAAGGATGAAACAAAAGGCCATGAAGGGACATGGGGATGAGGGGAGAAGCCACTCATGGCAAAAAAAAAAAAAAAAAAAAAACCACGATAGGTTTTTATTAGAGAGACAGCAAGGGCCAGGGGGCATGGATAGAGAAGCCCCTAAAGAGTTGGAAGAATCCAGAGAGCTCCATTGAATAGGAGACAAGAAATATGCCTGGTTTATGCAATCAGGTTAGATGTCTACTTAAAGGTCCATGCCAGAAGGGTCTCGTGTCTATTTTCCTGAGTTCTGTGCCTGTGCTAAACACTGGAAGACTGTCTACCCCAGCTGACTGGGAGGGAATTTAGAATTTTGTTGTCTAAGGTAAGTGATATAGTTAGTGCTTAAAGGGAAGCACTGGGGTGACCTCCTCGGGGAATGGGGAGTCAGGGCTTCTAACAGAAAAAATCACAGATGTATCCCTGACATCATGAAATGCTCTAGCCTGGAGATCTCTTATTTGATTCAATGAAAAATCACAGAATTTTCTTGGTGAGCTCTTTTAAGAAAGGTGGTGTGTGTGTGTGTGTGTGTGTGTGTGTGTGTGTGTGTGTCTAAGTGTGTGTGTGTATGTGGGTGTGTGTGTATATATATTATATATATACACACACACACACCCACATACACACACATATAACATAGAGATACATAGACAGACAGATATTCCCCCCGCCCCTTTCTGAGCTGAAGAGTTAGAGTGCTGTAGCCACAGCAAACAGCTCAACCAGCTGAACTGTGAACAAACCCTTCATTTGGACGTTGATCAGTTGTTTGGGGGGTTTATTGCCAGCTGAAATGTGGCTATTAAGTCCAGCCACGCAGAGCAATTTCATGAAAGGACAGAAAATCATTTCCCAAGGAAAGCCAGTGAATCTTAAACAAAAGGATGCGGGAAACTATTGAGGGATAAGGTAACAAGCAGAAAGCCTTCATTCAAATATTTCCCCCCTTCATCTTGCTCAATAGGGAACTCATGAAAGGTATATATGTATATGTGCTGAGTGTGTGTGGGGGGGGGAGCTTGTTTTCTCAGTACATAGTACATTTTGCCTACAATTTTATCATATGCAGAATTTAGAGTAACATTAAATGCACTGGTGTTTTTAGCATCTGGATTAATGTTGCATCTACTTTAACTAAAACTCCTTTTCTGGTTGCTTACAGTATTTTTTCCTGATCTGATCATTCTGGAATTTGGCTACAATATTCCTTGAAGTTTTTATTTTGGGTTCTCTTTCACGAGGTGATCAGTGGATTTTTTAAATGACTATTTTACTCTCTGGTTCTAGGATATCAGGACAGTGTGATAATTCCTTGAAAGATTCTATTCAGGCTCTTTTTTTTTTTTATCATGGCCTTCCAGCAATCTAATAATTCTTAAGTTCTCTCCCTTGGATCTTTTTTCCAGTCAATTGTTTTTCCAATGAAGTATTTTACATTTCCTTCTATTTTTTCATTCTTTTGATTTTGTTTAACTGATTCTTGATGTCTCATAGAGTTATTAGCTTCTACTTGACCAATTCTAATTTGGAGGAATTATTTTCTTTAATTAGCTTTTGTACCTCCTTTTCCATTTGGCCAATTTTATTTTTAAGGGCTTTTTCTCTTCAATTTTTGTGCTTCCTTTTCCAAACTATTAACTATTTTTTCATAATACGCCTTCATAATTCTCATTTCTTTTCCTAATTTTTCTTCTACCTCTTCATTTTTAAAATCCTTTTTGAGCTCTTCAAAGAGGATTTTTTTGGGCTTGAAACCAATTCATATTCCCCTTTGAAGCTTCACATGTAGGCATTTTGACAGTGTTGTCCTCTTTAAATTTGTATTCTGATCTCCCCTGTCACCATAGTAATTTTATAGATAAGCTTCTTTTCTGTTTCTTATTCAATTTTTTTGGCTTATTTCATGATTTTTAAAGTTGGGCTCTGCTCCAGGGGCACAGAGAGCACTGTCCCAAGCTTCTTATGTTTGGGACTAGAGGCCTGGTCACTGGCCTTCTATACCAAAGCTTCAAGTAATTTTCAACTTGGCCATGGCACTGCGATGTCCTGCCCTCATTGCACCTGTTGTTCCAGAGTTCTGGGGCTATCATTTGCTGTCTGTGCTGGAGACCTCATTGGTGTCCTGCTGTGCCAGGATCAAGAGACCTCGGTTGCTGACCTGTGCTGTGACTGTTTCCCCTGCCTTGTCTGGACATTGCTGCAGTGGGGTGTCCTCCCCTTTTACCCAAGTGAGACAGACTTTTCTAAAGTTTCCTTACCTTTTTTTGTGAGTTCTGCCATTCCAGAATCCATATAGAGTCTTGATTTAATGTTGTTTCCAAGGGAAATTGGGGAGAGCTCAGACAATTTCCTGGCTTTTCTGTGCCATCTTAGCTCATCTCCTTCAATAATTCCTTTTAAAATGTTGATATTTTTATGTTGTTTACAATACAATCATTTCCCTATATCTTCCTCTTCCCTATTATGCCCCACTCCCACCACAACAAAGAAACAACAAAGAAAAAGAATCAAATTAAATGGACCAGTACAGCAACTGTGTTAGTTGACTTCTCCCAGATCTGGTTTTTTAAGTCATATGACCTCTGGGATCATTATTAGTCATAAGTATTCTGAGTTCAGCTGTCATTTTGTGTTGGGTTTTTAAAATTTATATCATTGTAATTGTGTGTTGTCACTCCTGGTTCTACTTGCTTCAATGTGCATCAGTTCATATTATCTAAAGAATCATAAATTTGGACCTGAGAAGCACCTAAGAAACTTTCCAGTCCAACTTCTTAATTTTATAGGTGAAGAAACTGAGGTCTAAATAGGAAAAAATAACTTTTCCAAGGTCACTTGGGTGGTAAATAGCAGAAGTGGGATTTGACTTAGGTTCCATCACTTCAAATTCAGTATTTTTTCCATGGTCTTCCCAGATTTCTTTACATTCTCTCTATTTGATATTTTATATAGTACAATAATATTCATTGCATGTGTAATCACAATTTTGTTCAGCCATGCCTCAATCAAAACATATGTACTTTATTTCTAGTTTTAGAAATACTATTTTTAAAAAAAGTATTGCTGTGATGATTTCCCCACCAAATCTTTCTTTTAGGTTTCATTTGATTTAATTTAATGGGCTTTTCTAATCTCATGAAAATAAATGGAAGGACATCAATGATTTGCAGGCGTATCTGTAACCAACCAACTAAGGGAAATAAAGAAAATTCCCTTGGCTGAAATGGAGCCAACCTTTTGGCTCCCATAGATATTCTGTTTCTTGCATACTTTCTTGATTACTTTCTCATCCAGCCCTTTCTTTTTCCTTTTGTCTCTTTCTTTTGAATCTTCTATATCCACATAGTCAGATACCCCATTTCTGATTCTTTTCACACCAGGACAATGACCAGAAAACATTTATTAAAAGGGGATTCCTGGATGAGAAGGTTGTTCTTGCTGCTGTCAAGACCTAGAAAAAAGGATTTTCCTTGTGGCTGTGGTCATGATTATGTCCAGGAGGGAGGATAACACCCAGTTTATATGAAGCTTTGATATTATCTTTGTGGAACATGCAACCATATAGAAAGTTTGGGCTCCTAAACACAACATAGCTCTTGACTTGGAGTAAGTGTGCCCAATTCTAAAGTGCATTCTTTCATTCTCAATATGAAGGATTTAAGTAGACAATTTTTTTACAACTTTTTTTAGAGGAGGAAATCCCTCCCCCCTATCATGGACTGTTCTTGTATATCTAAGAGCTATTCAAAGCAGAAGGGGCTGTCTTATTAAAGTAATGAACTCTCCATCACTGGATATCTTCAAGCATTCATGCAAATGGTTGGATTAGATGGTCTTAGATTCTGGGACTCCAAGCTTAGTAGTGATATAGAGAAGGGCTTTTTAAATTTTTTCACTTGCAACCCCTTTTTGTCCAAGAAATTTTTATATGACCCTGGATATGTAGGTATATAAAATAAGTATACAAAGTAAATGTTTACTGATAATAAATCATGATTTTGTAACCCCCACATTCAGTTACAAGACTCCATATAAGATTGTGAATCACAGTTTTAAAAAAATTACTGAAATTAGTCATTGTTGTGCTTCCAAGGATTGTCAGAGGTTGATCCTGGAAATACCAGCAGTCACATTCAGTTGTGGCTATTTGGGATTTTGGTTTTTTTCTGTTCAATCATTCTGTTGGATATCATACCAAAGCAGATTGTTCTTAGAAAAGAGGCAATGATTTGCTAGCATCATCATCTCTCCCCAGTAGATCAAGATTTTGAGAGGAGAGAGAGAGAAACAGAGACAGAGAGAGACAGACAGACAGACAGATAGAGAGACACAGAGAGAGAGAGAAACAGAGACAAAGAGAAACAGAGACAGAGAGACAGAGACAGAGAGACAGAGACAGAGACAGAGAGGACACACTCAAGCATATACATACCCCTTATGATTCAGCTGACGTGGCTTAGATTTCCTGGAGTTGTCCTCAATAATTAAATGGGCTTGAACAAGAGCGGCTTGATTGGCTTCCTTTTGATTTAATGGGAGTAGTTAGGGTGGCAGGATAGCTGAATTGAATCAGGAAGGCATCTTTTTGTAACCGCTGGAGAGAAAAATGATACTGAAAGTTCAAGTCCTGTCAACAGGCTTGTGTGGTTGCTGTGTTACTGAACAGGCACATGGCTCTCAGTCAAGGAGCCCACACAACCCAACCACATATCCGCTGCCCCTGCCTCATTTCTCCATGGTGTGCCTATCTTCATTATTCTCTATCAAGCTGAAAATTCAATTTTCTTTTTAAATTGTCTTAAGCATTTGTTATGAAAAGCCTATGGGATGGGGGATAATGTAAATGCACATTGAGTAAGTCTTCATCCTGCATTTATATCATATTTCTTGCCTACTCAATGGGTGGGGGAGAGGCTATTAAGAATTTAGTTCTCAAAATTTTTTTTAAAATGAATGGCAAAATAAAAAGACATATATGTCTATGTGTATAATATATATATATATATATATATATATATATATATATATATATATATGCACTCATGGCTCTGGGTCCCTTCTACCTTTGTAGCCTTTTACTCCCTTCTACTTCCTCTATGTCCACTGAAAACCAACATTGATCGTGTTGACATTTCTTATATCTCCCAACTTCTTGCCTTTTCCATGTTGTTTGACAGGCCTGGGATGTTCTTCCTCCTCACCTCTACCTCCTGGTTTCTTTCAAGGCTTACTTTATTCTCTTTAGAAAGAGATATTTTCTGGCCTTCTCTCTATGGTTACCTTCTATCTACTCTGTTTATACATTGTATGTACATAATTGTTTGCATGTTATTGAACCCTATTGAAGGTAGAGTATTTCTTTGTATTCCTAGTGGATAGCACAGTGTCTGATCAGTAAGTACTTAATAAATTTTTGTGGAGTGACTATGGATGAGCGAGATAAGAGTTAAATAAAAAGAGACAGACAGAGGTAGTGGAAGGAGACTTCAAATCAAGAGATCTAATTCTAGTCCTGCCCCTGTCATTAATTATCTGCTTGTTTTGGACAAGTCACAACCTCTTGGAGTTTCCATTTTTCTCATTTGTAAAATGAGGTTGCTGAGCTTAAGAATCCAGATCTCTATCACTTCTTTTTCTTCTTAACATCCCATGGATCTGTAACTTTAAGAACTTTTTTATCCAATGAGATGTATCGAACAAGAATGAGTTAATGATAAAAATGAGTGTTTTCTTCCTTGGAAATATTCTGAATAAGAAAGCTATTTCTCCACAAGGAGAAATATTACCTAAAATGACTAGGTGGAGGAAGGAGATATGGATACAGATTTATGACTCAGTAATTTTTTTGTTTTTATTTTTTAATTTATTTTTAATTTATGAAATGAAACAGTATTTCTATAACAGAATATAATTTAAAATATGATTACACATGAAACTACAAATCCATTAGTACAACTTGCTATTTCTTTTAAACATGTAATAAAGCTGTTGTGTAAATTTCTCTTTTTTCCCTTATTTATCCCCTTGACCTAGTCTACCATTAGCCTCACACTGTAGTCACTTTGACATTCAGTCATGATTTGTGTTTAATTGTTATGGATAAGCATTTTAGACATGTAATGTTCAAGGTTTACATTTATTAGTGAAAAGATGAGGATGCTCTTTCTAGGCTTGGATATTTCTTCTCAATTCAGAAAACAAGTCATAGTCTTTTCTGAGGATCACAGAATTTAGAGCTAGAAAGGACTTTGATGTCATATGAGGATGCTCTTTCTAGGCTTGGATATTTCTTCTCAATTCAGAAAAAAAGTCATAGTCCTTTCTGAGGATCACAGAATTTAGAGCTAGAAAAGACTTTGATGTCATATAGTTCATGCCCTTCATTTTATTCTATATATCTTACCCAGAATAAAATTTACTTTTTTCCAAATGTTTGGATAGTCTGGTAAATTATCTATATTGACATTCAAACTTTGACATATCTCTGAATCTCACTGGTACTTCTATGTATAGAAGGGCATTAGAAGAGGCAGTGTGGTATAATGGATAGAGCATTGGATCATGGAGTCAGTAAGACCTGAGGTTTTGTGCACTAGATGTGCACACAAGTAATCTAGCTCCCTGGTCATCTTTGCACTAGCTGCCTTGAAGATGAGCCAGAAAGGCTAGGAAGATTTCATCCTTTTTTCCAAAATTCTCCCAAACCTCTGCCTCTCACCCAAAATTCATAACTCCTGATTTGACTTTGCTACCAAGACCAGCCACCTTTCTGATTCCCATAGATCTCCTCTTTTCTTCATACCTTTCCAGCTTTGGAAAAGGCTTGTCAGTCTATTCTTTGTAGTCTTATCATCCTAGTAACTTTTCAAGTCAAAAATATCCATTCTGAAGACCACATTTCCCTCTATGTGTCATCTCCCTTTTTGGAATGTTAGCTCCTGGCTATGAATTGGGACTCAGCATTCTGAAAAGCACTTTGTAATTATGCAAATAAAATGATTAAAAATGTTAATATCTCTTGACCCAGAGATTGCCCCATTGGGCATATACTACATGAAAGACATTAACAGAAATGTCTTTAAATAGACTAAAATGTTTATAATAGCAACACTCTTTTGGTAGCAAAGAATTGGAAATAAAATAGAAATTTATCAACTAGAGAAATGACTTAAATTACATTATATGCACGCAATGGAATATTAGAGATTTATAAGAAAAAAAGAAAAATAATAAATACAGACAAGCAAGAAGAGAATTATATAAACATTATCAGAAACAAGAGAATAATGTATATTGACTACAATGTAAAGTGAAAGAACAACTACAAAACAATCAAATGTGTTCATTGTAAAATTACAAAGAATAAGCATGGCCTCAAAGAAGAAACATAAAAAAAAACCGTTTCTCCTCTTGCCCCCATGAAGGAAGTGACATCAGATTTTTATGATGTATTGATTGGTTTTGTATATTTTTTCTTCTTTCTGGAAGAGGAGGGTGAAAAGTACAGGGGGAAATATGGGTGATGTAAAATATATCAATACAATCTTCTTTTTTTTTAAGTGGAAGAAAGCAGAAACTGTTTTTGCTTCTATAGTTGCATTTCCAATGATTAGCACAGGGCTTGGCACAAGGTAAATGTTTAGTAAATACTTTTCATTCATTTAAATTCATTCATTTAAGCTCTCTGGACCTCAGTTTCCTTATCTGTAAAATGAGGTCATTCTAATTGGTGATCTTTGACCACCTCTAAAGTCTATAATCTAAATTTAAATAATCTAATCTAAAATCTAATGATTCCAGGGATCCTCAAACTACGGCCGCGGGCCAGATGCGGCAGCTGAGGACGTTTGTCCCCCTTACCCAGGGCTATGAAGTTTCTTTATTTAAAGGCCCACAAAACAAAGTTTTTGTTTTTACTATAGTCCGTCCCTCCAACAGTCTGAGGGACAGTGAACTGGCCCCCTATTTTAAAAGTTTGAGGACCCCTGCATGCTTTGACATACTAGGTTTCTGGTCATTTTTTTTCATTTCTTATTTGATTCTATTGGATAGTAAACAGAATTTTCCCTTTTCTTTCTTTTCTTTCCTTCTTTCTTTCTCTTCTCCTCCCTTTATTTCTCTTTTTTGCCTTTTATTCTGGTCCAGTGGGTGCCTAAAATTGTACAGTCCCTAAAATATTTATTATCCTCTCTCCTTTCCTCCCCTTCTCTCCTCTCTTCTTCCCTCTCTCTTCTCATATATTGCTCCCAGAGTTAGGAGAGCTGGGAGGCCACACCAATCATGGCATTTACATTGCTGCCAAAGCACCTCTTTCTCATCACCCTCTCTTAAACCTGATTATAACAAAAACAGCAACAACAAATCTTACTAGATAGTAAAATATGCAGAGGGATGCTGAAACAAATTAGGAGCTGTCCTCCCAGCATCTGGAGCCAGTGCTACTCCTGTCACCCTTTGCTGCCTCGAGGATCAAAGCCATTTCCCTTGGAAGCTATCTGAAATGCATCTCTACCCAAGACTCCGCTTAGATTTTCCCTGAGAATTTTCTCTTCTCATCTTGGAGAATAGATTCAACAAAAAAAGAGGCAAATGAACCTTCAAGGATCAAGATACATTGTTTACAATTAATTTAAAGGACATTATTGTACCATTGTGGGACAAATAAGCCTTAATAACAAAAATATATCTACATACTTGTATTCATGCTAGCATACAGTGGTGACAAAAAGCCTAGTTTGGCTCTGACATTAATAGTTTTGTAGCCTTTTACAGTGTGTTTAATGTTAAATAAAATGAATTGAACTTAATGTTCCTGAGCCCAAGTTAGAAAATAGGAATAATAACACTTATTATAATAATTACCTCATCATTATGATCAACAACAAGAATTTACTAAGTATTTAGTAAATACCAGGCACATACACTATGTACAAGGGTTAAAAAGAAAGAGGGAGGCAAGGATCTCACATTCTAATGAGGAAGACAACATACAAATAACTATGCTCATAGAAGTTATATACATACAGTGTAAATGGGAAGTAATATCAGAGGGAATGCACTAAAGCTGGGAAGGCCTGGAGGAAGGTTTCTTACTGAAAGTTAAATCTGAACTGAATCTTAAAGAAAGAGAGGGAAGACAGGAAGGAATAATGAGGAATGAGAGAATTCCAGGCTTCAGAGCTATCAATGTCATGGAGTTGGAAGACAATGTAGTGTAGGAGTCCAGAGTCTCTGGATCACTAAATATAGTGGATAGGATGGAAAGGAGATTAAAGTCTGAGAAGGTTAGAAAAGTGATAAGAGACTAGGTTGTGCAGGGTTTCAAAAGTCAAACAGAAGATTTATTGATTTTCAAAACAATAGGGAATCCCCTGGAGCTTAATAAGTAGGAAGATAAAAAAAATCAGACTGGATTGGGGAAAGACGGGGAGACAAACCAGAGGACTTATTGCTATAGTCCCCACATTAGTTGATGAAGACCTTTACCAGTTGATGAAGACCTTTACCACGAATTGGCTGTGTTAATAGAGAGAAGGGAACATGTTTGAGAGATGCTGTGAAGGTAGAAACTACAATATTTTTAAAAAACAGTTTATAATGTAGTTTTATGCAAGTAAAGTATATTATCACAAGCTACTTAATCATTAAAACTATCAGAATCTATTGTCTCTCCAAACTGGACCTCTAGATGATATGCAAAGAGTATTTAGAAAAATAGACATTTCCATTTAACATTTTTAAAAGAGGTAATTCAACAGATGAGAGTGACTGTGCTTCCTGTTCTTGATAGATTTAAAAAATGTTTTTCTTGTATGCATCATTGAATAGATAATGCTTATACTTGGAGTTAATGTCCCTTAAAAGTGTACAATTTACACTTTCAATTTTACAAAAGAAGTACACTAGCTACATGAAATTTTTGTCCTTGAGTCTTAATGTGCTCTTACTATGGCATGATTTAGTTAATATGCTAAATGTATTACAAAAGAATCAGATGCCATACATTTAATGAAACCGCAATATTTAACAATAGAGTAAGTATGTTGAATGAGTGCTAAGAAGGAAGAGATGATGACTCGGAGATTGTGAGTGACTGGGACGATGGTGGTGCTCTGGAAAGTTCAATAGTGTGGGGAAAGTTTGAGGGGGAAAGATATTAAGTTATGTTTTATACATGCTGAGCTTGCGATATCTATAGGAACATCTAGCTTGTGGTGTCTAATAGGCCTTGGAGATATGAAACTGGAGGTTAGGATTAAGATTAGGGTTAAATAAATTGATTTGAGAATCATCAACTGATGAGATCATGAAATGACGTAGCATAGAGAAAAGAAAAGAAACCCAGAATGGAGCCTTGGGAACACTCACAGTTAGTAGATATGATCTGAAGGAAGAAGCAGCAAAGGAGAATGAGAATTAATTAGAAAGAAAGGAAAAAACCCAGGACAGAGTATTGACACAAGAATCCAGAGAGAGGACAGTATCCATAAGAGAGTATCAAAGACTACAAAAAGGTTCAAAAGATTGTGGATTGAGAAAATGTTTGTCAATTAAGAGATCATCAGTACCATGGCAAAAAGCAGCTTCAGTTGAATGATGAAGCTGGAAGCTAGACTAAAGAGAGTTTAAAAGAAAGTAAGAATAGAGGAAGTAAAGGTACCATTTGTAAATGATTTACTCAGAGCCAGTAAGGACATCGGGATCACAGAAAGAGGGAGATATGAATATGTTTGTAGACAACAGGAAAGCAGCCAGTAGATAAAAACTGAAGAGTAGTGAGAATGGGAATGATAAAGAGAGTAATTTGCTGGAGGAAAAGGGATGGGATGAAGAGTTTGCCTTGGCAAGAAAGGCTACTGTTTCATGTGAGAAAGGGATTCTGGGAAAAAGCATTTGAATGATGTGAGATGTGGAAGGAAGATTAGTGGTGAAAATCAATAAGCTAATTTTATGTTAAGTGTTTTGTAAGATAACAGCTATTATTAGCAGAGTATATATTATATTTACTATCTAATTGGTTATTGTGATTATTTCCATCTTTAAGTTAACCATATTCCCATCATCACAATGACTCTCATTTATATACTGCTTTCAAGTTTGAAAAGTACTTTACCCACACATCTCATTTGAGGCTCATAAAAACCCAATAATAGCACCTTGAAAGGTGAGTGATATTATTAAGGACTAGAAAACAGGTGAAACTAATAGAGCTTAAGTGTCTTGTAAGGGTCAGATAGCTGTTTTCTGAGTTTGGATCTTCCTGATTTCTTTTCATGCCCTCTATCCACTAAAGCATATCATCTAATCATACCTTTTTTCTGGTTGCCAGGCATTTTCTGGCTTTTGTTTTTTACTCATGGATAAAAAGAAGAATTTCCCAGTCACTTACCTGGGTAGGGACAGCCTTTTTCCCTCTTACTTATGTTGAGGATGGAGAGATTAGGGAGGAAGAAAGGAAGGAATGCTGAAAGGTTCTGTTCTATGATCTCTCATAATAGGCTGCTGGATAATGTTCCTAGGAATTCTTTTTCAGAGGATTTGATTGATCATTAGATTCATGGGCTTCCTGTGTGGTGGTATTTGAAAAATACTAACAATTCTCTCTCCCTCCCTCCCTTCCTTCTTCTCTCTCGTTCCCTCCTTCCTTCCCTCTTTTCCTCCCTCCCTCCCTCTCTCTGTTTCTTTGTCTGCATGTGTGTGTGTGTGTGTGTGTTTGTCTGATCTCTGGCTCTCTGTGTATGTGTGTCTCTCTTAGTGTCTTTCTATCTCTGTCTCTTGGTCTTTGAATGTGTGTGCGTGTCTCTCTCTCTGCCTCTTTCTCTCTATCTCTGTCTCTTTGTCTCTCTGGATCTCTGTCTGTCTCTCTCTCCATATATATGTGTGTGTGTGTGTGTGTGTGTGTGTGTGTGTGTGTGTGTGTAATTTTGTATCCCCATAGTACTATGTAAATTCCTTGAGAGAAAGATGTTTCATTTTTATAACTCTATATCCCTAGGGACTGGCATGGTGCTAGCACTTAATAAGTGCTTATTGGTGAATACTTAGGCACTTGCTATATCCTTCCTGACAATACAAACTTCTTGAGGGCAGAACTGTTTCTTTGTTTTGTCTCAGTCTCTGCCTGCCTAAGCATCTTCTCTGGCACATAATAGAATCATTATATTTTTTGTTGAATTGAATTGATTGTATAATTATTTAAATGGTCATTCAGATAATTCCATTTCCCCTTCTCCAAATGCTTCTTTAGCATCTCTGTACAATCAACCAACAAGTTTTTATTAGGAACTTACTATGCACTAGCCAGATATTGGGGATGCAAAAAAATACTATAAAATAGTCTTTGTCTTCAGGGAACTTATATTCTATCCAGGGAGACTACACAAAGAGAGAGAAAGCAGAGAAATATAAAGAGCCCTTTTTGTTTGTCAGCTCCCTCAGAGAGGGAATGAAATAGGTAGTTTGTTTTTTTTGCTAACAAGATGTAAGTGGTCTCTGTGGATTTCTTCTATCTACATAACACCACTCCCCAAATACCCAATAGGGCTAGGGTCAGGTCTGAACTTGTAATTTCATTGATTAGAATGAACTCTCAGATGTGAAACATCCTCCCTCCCTGACCCCCCTCCCCCCCAATGCAGGCCAGCAACTTAGAGTCTAAGAGAATTGCCTTCATCACTGAGAGACTGGTTTTTGTCCAGGGTCATTTTGCCAGGATGTGTCAAGAGTGATGTTTGAATCTAGGTATTCCTGGCTCACTACTCACAATTGCCCCTAACCTCCGAACATTCTGAATGATTGGGAATTGACTGTCAGGGAAAGGTTTGCCATGTTCCAGTGACCATTGGTCTCTTGTGCTGATCTCTGCTTTTTTGCACTGCTTCCTTGCCCAGCCAAAACTGTCATCTCGGAAGATTACCTGTTGGACCCTGTGGGTATGAAGCGCTACAGTGTGGACCCCTCCAATTCTGCCTTCAGTTGCATGGGCTCTTCCTCCTCCTCCTCCTTGTATTCTGGGAGGTTGAGCTCTGGAGATGGATGCCTTGGGAGAGGCCTCCCAACTTCCTCCTGCGGTCATCGATCTGGCCCCATGTCCTCAAGTGGCCCCTCAACTGTTGGTCTGAGGCATCAGGCATCCAGCCTCATGAGGAATGGCACTTATTTGGAAGGAAACAAAAGTGGTAACGTAATACAATCCCATGTGTAACTGTCTAAGGTTAGAGCTCTGGAGACAATAGCAGTTTCTTCTAGAAGCCAATACAATTGATAATTTCTCCCCTAAGTACCACATAGGAGAGGGAGAGCTCACATGGTGTTAGGAAGCTTTGACCCTATTCTTTTATTGTCTCTCACATCATTGCCTGTATCCTTTAAAAATAAAATATCACATTGCTCTTATTCTTCTCTCCCAGGCTAGCAGAGCTCTGTAGATTGCATACTTATATAGCCAGGAATGATCAAAAATGCTTTCATGTATGTTTACTTTGCTCTACCCCGTACACATGAGCCATCTCCAAAAGCCTCCCCCAGGCTCCAATCTGCTTCATCACCCAGCCAGTTCCTTGTGGCAGTGAGGGTAGAGAAGCAAAAAGTGATGGGAGCCAACTTTTCAAGGGGATGGCAGATCTGGGCTGTTGAAGAAACCAGGATCCTTCTGTTAATTTTGAGGTTCATACCATAAGACTATAAATCCTGCCCTAAACTCCTCCCCTGGCACAACTCTCCAGGCTAGAAAGGGATGAATACTCTGTCTTAGATATCATTTTATATTTGGAAGGATGATGGGACTTAGGGGGGGAAATTAGCTTTGATTCCCTTCCATCTCCTTTTCTATAATAGTAAAAAAAAAAAAAATTAAGTTAGTATTTATATGGAGCTTAAGGTTTGTAAAATTCTTTACAAGCATTACCTTTTTTATCCTCACAACAATGCTAGGTGGTAGATATTATCTCCTTTCCAAACTCCTGCTTCCTTTACTCCTTCCTAGTTAAAGATAAGTCTTCTCATGTTGCCTTCTGGTTGCCCACAACATCAGTTCTGAGGTTGTGATAGTACTGGCCCCAGGCCTGTTTTCTTCACAAATGCCTTATCCTACAAAATTTGTTTCACTTATTCTACTTAGGAAAATTTCTATTCCCCAGCTTCTTTGAAGAGGAAACTAATTCTATGATAATAATTAAATGAATGCATCCTCTTTCTTTAATTCTACAAGGCACAGCTCTGGAGTTGGCTGCCTGAAGTGTCAATGATAGACACTCCCTCTAGAATTCTGGGAATTTTTAGTTTTTGTTGTGATTCTTACAACTTGATTGGTCATAACATAAACACCCACTTGCCAGGGAGATTGGCATTTTCTGGCATGGACAATATGGGCATATATAAACCGTAGTTATAATATGTTCTTCTTTGGATCTCCTTGCTTTTTATTCCCTAGAAGGCAGCCTTTTTGACCAATTCTTAGATCAGGCTTTCCTGTGCAAAAACAGAACCAGAGCCAAAATGAAGTTTGAGCTAAGACCATGCTAAGAGTGTGGCCAAGCTGGGAATCCAGTAAGGAGGCATGGCCATAGCTATGTGGTCAAAGGGTAAGTAACTGAAAAGTGGGGGAGAGATAAAGAAATTAGATCTGATTTTATGGGAATTGTTTTTTTAAGATGTACAAGGATTGATTTTGAATTATCAATTGAATTTTTTAAGAATTTCCTATATGAAGTCCCCCAACCCAAAAAGCAGGGACTAGATTATTGGGAGTCTGAGCCTAAATTGGGGGTGAGGGAGAAGCAATGGGAAAGAACATATATGCTTTGCCCAGGAATGGGTTTGGCACTAGCAATGGCTTAGTTTGCAACATTCTAGTAGGGATGGAGTGGTGGGTAGGACTATCATGGATTTTGAATATGCATTGAAAGCCAAGGTCTGCCTTTTTAAAAAAATCAATGCATCTGCATAAGATCAACACAGAAAAGAAGTTTAATAGTTCCCTTGTCTCATTTCTTCATTTTTTAGAACAAGGAAATTTAAACCTGCAGAGATTGTGATTACCCAACATCACTTAGATAGACTTGGATTTCTAATATATATAATTTTAAGAGGGAGAAAGCACCAACAAATAGGGGATGAGAAAATGCTTGCTGCAGAAGAGGCACATGAGCTAAAACTTAAGGAAGAGAGGGATTCTGGGAAATGGAGGTAGTCAGGGAATGCATTTTGAACATGAAAGACATTCCGTGGACCTAGCTAGTTTGAATGAAATGTAGAATACATGAAGATAGTAATGCAAGACAAGCCTGAAAAGGTCTTCTGGAGTCAAACTCTGATGGACTTTCAGGGTCAAAAAGTATTCTGTTTTATCTTAAATATCCTAGGGAGCCACTGAAGATCCTTGAGCACGGTAGTAACTTGGTCAGATTTATGGCTTAAGATTATTTTGGCTGCCTTTTGTAGGACAGATTGGAAAGGTAAGAGACTAAAAGAGAGCCATTTAGGAGGCTGTTGGCTTTTAGCATAGTGAATAACAACAATTCTAGCCAAATGAAGAAGTCCTAGCATTTATATTCTGTATGGTTTTTCTTTCAATCCTACCCTTACATGAATCAATCAACAAGCATTTATACTAAGTACCTATTATGTGTCAAGTGCTGAGCTAGCTGAGATAAAGATAAAAATGAAACAATCTCTGCCTTCAGTCAAACCTTTGACAATACTTTATTTTCCTTACCAAGGTCTCATCAGTTACTAAATAGTTTGGCTCTTGTGAGTGGTGCTGAAGTCACCTAGTCCACTGCTTATTGTTCTAAAAATCACACCCTGAATGTGAAAGTACTGAGTTATCTCTAGGAATAGAAGTGACTTTGGTCATAAATTTGGGGACGGCCCCTAGACTCGTCACCCCTCCATGGTATAAATTGAAATCATGTACCTTATGCAGTCCTGTGCTGATGGCAAGAATCCGGCATCATGAAGAACCACACAGCTTTCTCTCTCCAGTGAATAACTTGGTCTGTCTTCCTGCTGTCTTGATGCACGTGCCTGAGCTTATCTGTCACGCTTGTCAATGTAATGTGAAGAGTATGTGTACATGGCCCACGCTTTCCTGGCTTTTGCTTTGGTATTCAGGTGAAGAAATTCTCTGAGAGTGTGCTCCTGTCTCTCAGCCAAGAAAGAATTGCTGAGAAACATGAGATTTCAAATAACTAAGACTTTCTGACTTTTGCATTTTACCAGTAGACTTTGAAGGATTCTCATTCATATTTAGTCCAAACTTCAGTGTTTAAAATAAAGAAACAGGATAAATCAGTTCTTAGGGCAGCCTGAAGTTTTATTGTATACTGTCATTTTGCTGGGTTAAAGTTTGGAGTTGTCTTGAGAGAGAATTATGAGTTTGAATGTTCAATACTTAACAAAAAACTTTCATATCCTGAATCACCAAATAACAAAATTCTGTACCTTCAGTGGATCTTCTCATCACCCAAATGAATTGCCATAGGTTCATTATATTATAACAAGTGACCTTTTTATAGGCTTGAAAGTTTGCAAGGGGATTACATGTTATCCAATATAACCCTTTCTTTTCCTCTTCTTCTTTTCCTGTTTTGTACTATTCTCTTGTCTTTTCTTCTCTCCTTTCTTCTTCTATCTCCTCTCTTCTTCCTCTTTCTTTTTCTATTTTGTCTTATCCTCTCCTTTTCTCTCTTATCTCCTCTCTTCCTTTCCTCTTCTAGTCTCTTCTTTTTTCCTTTTCTTATCTTTCCTCTTCTCTCTTTTTCTCTCTTCTCTTTTTTCTTCTCTTATTTTTCTATCTTCTTCTCTCCTCTTTTTTCTTTCTTCTGTGTTCTCTCCTCTCTGGTCCTCTCCTCCTCTCCTCTTCTCTCATTTTCTCTTTTCTTCCTCTCTTCTCCTTTCTTCTCTGTCTTCTCCACCTCTTCTCTCTCCTCCTTTTCTCTTTCCCTCTTCTCCTTCCTTTCCTTCTTTCTCTCTACTCCCATTCAGCAAGTGAACAAGCATTTCTTAAAATCTATGTGTCAGGCACTGTGCTAGGCTTTCAAGATACAAATACAAAAATAAAAATCTAAACACTCAAAAAGCTTACTTTCTGTTCTCTCTCTCTTCTTCCTTCTTTTCCCCTTTCTTAGTATACGTAACACATACACATTCACAATCTTAGCTCATACTTCTCCTCTATCACCTGTCCCATTCTATGCCTTATCTGGGCACGTGTTTTACCTCTTCTGCTAGATTATGAGTTTCTTGAAGACAGTGGATAATGTTTTGTCTGAGCTTTCTTTCCCCATAACACCTAACCCATCGTTTTTCTTTGTAGAACATAATCAATATATCTGTGTTGAACTGAATTAAATGGGACACCAGGAATGACAATTAAATAAGGGGAAATTATTCTATAAATTCCACCTAAATATTAATATCATAACTTCATGGTCACAATTCAAATCCACATTCATATTACCACTACACTATACTATTTGTATAATTCAAGAGATGTAGCTAAAGAAATTTTGCTTTTAAAAAATGCTTTTCCTTAAGCAAACAAAACAAACACAAATACCAAATGTCTTTTTTGAAATTCTTAGCTTTTGTCTATTATTAGTAAACTTCGGGGACCTTGGTACTTCACTCCTATCCAAAAATGTGACCTTTTCCTACAAATCATTCTAGGGATTCCCTTCCCAACCCCAACTCCCTTACCCATATAATATTTCACTTTAACTCATAATGTGATAGGACTATAATACAACTTCTATCAAAAAGAAAAAAAAAGTGAAGACAATACTACTATAAGTATATTGCATCTCCCTTATATTATGGGTTAAATAGGCTTTTGTGGGCTAGCTTCTAATCCCAGCCTCCATTTATAATCCTGTTTCTATGAAAAAATGCAGAAAAGAGTTCCATATGTGATAGAAATAAAATACATCTTTTCCCTTCCACCTGCCAAACTGGTCTACAATGGCAAGGGCTCTAGCTCTGGAATGAGAGGTCTTATATTCAAAACCTACCTCTTACATGACAATCCATCACTGGGTATTTTCACTATCTCTCATACCTAGAACACTATCCTTCCCCAATTTCTCTTCCTTCTATTAATATGTTCTACTTACCCTGCATATAGCTTGCTTTATATATATGTTTGCATTTTATTTCTCTCCTCTCTCCCTCCCCCCACCATTAGATTGAAAGTTCCTTGAGGGCAGGGACTATATTTTTTTGGTATCCCCAGCTCTTAGCATAATGCCTGACACATAGTAAGTGCTTAGTGAATATTTATTGAAATGAATTTCACTATCCATCCTCATCTCTGCCAGCTCCTTGAAAATAAGAACTACTATCTTTTAACTTTCTTTCTTTCCCCATCTCTTAGCACAATGCCTGACATACAATAGGTACTTAATAAATGATTATTGACGAACTTAGATACTTTTATGACTTTAAGAAGTAACTACTCCCTGGTCTTTGTTGTCTCTTCTGGAGAGGGGAATGGAATCGATGCCCAGTCCAACAAGGGTTCTAGGAAGGGAAGTTTACCCTTACTCCCACTGCAGGTGAGCTGTTTGTGCATACAGGACATTTTTTAACTAAAAAGTCACCTCAAAGGCCCTATAGTCTAACTCTTTCATTGCACAGATAGGGAAAATAGGGCTTAAATCAGTGAACTAACTTGTCTAATGTTAAACAACTATTAAATGATGATAGGATTCAAACTCAGAACTTCTGAGTCCAAACCCAATGTTCTTTCTACTATTCTAGTCAGGTTTTCCACTGATTTTTAAATCATGCTCATAAATTATAGAGGTATGGAATTATATACCTCAAATTTATGTAACACTTTTGGGCCTGGTGTCAGAAACAGTCATCTTTGCAGATTCAAATGCACAGACATTTTACTCATTGTGTTACCCTGGAAAAATCATTTAAGCCTATTTGCCTGAGTTTTCTCATCAGTAAAATGAATTAGAGAAGGAAAATGGCAAACAATTCCAGTATCTTTGCAAACAAAACCCCAAATGAGGTCAAACAAGCAAGCAAGCAAAAAAAAAAAAGTAACTAAATATTTTTGAAAGATGTTTGTATCTGAGGCAGCTGGGTAACACAGGGGATAGAGTACTGGGCCTTAAGTAAGAAAGATCTGGGTCCAAATGCAGTCTCAGACACTTAGTCTAGCTCTGTAATTCTGGAGATGTTATATAGTATAAATTTCCTCATCTGTAAAATGGAGATAAAGATATCACCAACCTCCCAGGATTATTGTTAGGATTGGATGATAATAGTTGAAAAACACTTTGAAAATCTTAGAATATATGAAAATAATATAAATATATAAATACATGACTAAGGCAGATATATGCTACATAATATTTTATATTATATTAATTATATTATGATTATATAATTGTAATATAAATATAAATGCTATCTGCTTTCAAAAAGGTACTGTTGCATAGTGGGTAGAGTAATACACCTAAAGTAGGGAATGTCTGGGTTCAATTCCCATCTCTGCCACTTACTGGTCAATGTTTCTCTTAGCATTAATTTTCCTCATCTGTAAAATGAGAATGACATCTTTTACATCTTCCTCCCATCTTTCTTTTAATGCTCAAATGAGATGAGACACCAGGGTATGTACATGAATAAATATGCACACATGCATGTATATATGCACATGTGAACATATATGATATGTGTATATATATTATATATATATGTGTGTATAAATAGAGAGGGGAGAGGGAGAGAGAAAGAGAAGATGAGAGGAGAGAAGAGGAAAGGAGGGAAAGAAGGAAAGGAGAGGAGAGGATAGAAAAAGAAGAGAAGAGCAGAGAGAAACACAGAGATACACAGAGAGAGACAGAGACAGGGAGATAAAGTGCTTGCTTCACTTGCTTTGGAGTGGTAGGTAAATGCCAGATATTATTATCTCATTTATTCCTTGAAAGAAATTACAAGGCAAAAACAAAATTATTAGTACCTCCATTTTACAAAAGAGAAAATTAAGACCTAGAGAAATAAGGGCTTGGCTCAGATCATGCCCTACTGTGGCGCAACAATGGATCCCAAGAACCTTTGATAATACAAAGAGTTCTTGCCTTGGAATTAGTAAGTCTTAGATTTGAGTCCTGCCCCAAATACTTATTAGCTGTGTCTCATTGGACAAGTTCTTAACCCCTCTGAGTTTCAGTTTCCTCATCTATAAAACAGGAATAATACTGATAGTCACCTTCCAGGTTGTTATAAGGATAAAATGAAAAGCTGAATGTAAAGAGCTTTGCAAGTCTTAAAAAGCTATTTGAATGTCATATATGATGATGATGATACTTCTCATTCCTAGTCCAGTAGTTTTTCCATTCCCCCATTTTTCAGATATGGAGATGAAAACATGTACAGATTCATGAAATACATGAAAGGATTTATTGAGTTTTCACATGGGTGTGTGAGAGGCAGTGAGACGGAGATTGAATGTGCACACATGTAAAAATGTGCTGGATTATTTAAAAACTAGATTTAAGGCAATTCCATTCCTGGGAATTATTATTTCAGCTCTAGAAAAACATTTCATTATACCTCCATTCACAACTGGGTCTCATTTTTCATAAGCTTTTGGGCTGTATCCAGGGAAAGGACATCACTACTTACAAAGCACTCCACACCATGAGAAATGCTGGCATTTTCACAAAGACATTTGTCAAGCAGTTTGTATGTTTCACCAGGCTTCGACACTACATTTTTTTCACATCTGTCATGTGTTCCAGCTAACCTATTAAATTTGCCTGTCCTGGCAATGCCAGGCTGAATTCATAGATCTCCCTGACACCTTTGCGGCAGCCAGTTCATGTAGTTTATTTATTATCTTTATAAGCACAGACCACTGCAAAGGTTTTACAAACTTGCCATTGGGCAACTCCATTTTTCTTCTTCTTGAAGCTGGTTTATGGGCTGCCATTAAATCCTGGGCAAATCTTAGCATGTAACTTGTGCTGGTTTTTTGGCCGATACAATTGTGTAACATCCCCCCAACCCCGAAGGTCCATACCACCAAGCCACTAGCTGTGAGTCTCAACCATGACCACCTTTCCTCTTGCCCCATCCACCTGATAAAAGTTTTCCTGGGATGTTTTATGGGCAGTAAGGCATATGCTTAGTTACTGGTTGGACAGTCTCAACAACCAGTTTGGGAGATAAAAGAACTGAATTCTAGTTAGAACTCTGCTACTAATTCACTCTGAGCCACAGTCAAATAGTTTCACTTCTCCAGAGCTCAATTGTCTCATTTCTAAAATGACTTGATAACTTGTACAATCTTTTGGATTCAATTTGACAAGCTTCGATTAAGCCTCTACTGTGTGTTCCAGGCAGTCACTGTGCTAAGGATGTAATTACTAATTAACATTTTATACTATCCACTCTGTGCCAGGTACTGCCCTTCCTCACACTCTGTTATTCACTTTACAAATATTGTTTCATTTCATCTTTACAATAACCCTGGGAGATAGGTGTTCTTATTATCCCTAATTTTCTGTTGAGGAAATTGAGGCAAATGAGGTTAATTCACTTGCTCAGGATCTTATACCTCGTAAATATTTGAGACTGTATTTGAATTGAAGTCTTTCTGACTCCAGATGTATTACCCTAAACACTGATACCAAGAGGAAACAAAGTATCTCTGTCCTTTAAGGGTTAAAGTCTACAAGGAAAAAAAATAAAATATATCTAATAAATAAATACAAAATAATTTGAGGAAATTTCAGTAAAGGAATCAGGAAAGGTCTTCATATAGGAAGTGAAACTGGAGAAGTGACTTAAGGGTATTAGGAATTCCAAAAGGTAAGGAGGAACCCAGACAATCTGGGCCAAAGTATAGAAATAGGAGCTGGAATGTCATGTATGGGGGAAAACAAGCAAACCAGTTTGTCTTGGAGCACAGAGCATATAGAAGAGAGTGATTTAAAATCAATCTGGAAACAGAGGTTAGAGCCAGATTGTGAAGACTTTAAATGCCAAATAGAACTCATATTTTATCCTGGAGACAATAGGGAGCTACTGAAGCTTTTTGAGTAATGTTGTAAAATGATCAGAGCTGTGCTTTTGGAGTGTGAAGGATGGGTTGGAATTTAGGGAGAGATTGGAAGCAAGGAGACCAAATTAGTGGTGCTTTTTTAATTGTTTATGTAAGGATTATAACCAATGTATGGACTGAACTTGGGTGGTAAACAATTTGAGAGAGAAGAAAGGAAATGAGAAGACTGGACAACTGGTTGATAAATAACAGTGGGTGGGGTGAGTGAAAATAGAGTTGAGTATAAATCTGAGATTGCCAACCTGAGTGACTGGAAGAATAGTGCTACTCTTACTGGAAATTGAGAAGTTAGAAGCAGGGACAAATTTAGAGGGAAAGATGTGATGAGTTTAATTTTTGCATGATGACTTTAAGATGCTTCAGGGTGAAGATGTCCAACAAAAAACTTGGTGATATGGTACTAGAATCTAGGAGAGCAATGAGAATTAGCTATATACATTTGGAAGTTACCTATAAAGAGCTAATTGAAGTTGATGAGATCATTAAAAAAGACTGTAGAGATAAAAGAGAAGATCCAGAACAGGGACCACACATCCATTACATGGAGAAAATCCAGAAAAGGAAATGGAAAAAGAGGAGTCAGGTAAGAGGAGAACCAGGAGAGAGCAATGCCCTGAGAACCGAAAGGAAGAGAGGAGGTCAGCTTGCTTTAGAGAGGTGAAGAAGGATAATAACAAAAGTCTTTTGTAATTTTGCAAATTTCTGATCCTGCCATATTCTAGGATCTAATTCTCTACTTCCTCTTCATTTTCACAAATTCTGGAGTCTCTGTCTTAAAAAATGAGCTTTTCTTTTTCTATCCAACCAGCTGAGGTACCACAGGAAATCAGCTCTGTGAGTTTGCTAAAAAAGAATCCTTGCTTTCATCTGTTCATTTATCTTCATTTTTCCTTATTCGTGCCAAAAAAGGACATTAGAGTCAGCTTCAGTTTTGACAGCTACAAAATCATTAATGGCACCAAAGACTCCCAGTCTTTTCTAATCAGAACATCTATTATCATCCTGATTAATTCAAATGCTGTGATGAAGTAGGATTCAAAAGTATTTGACAAATGTGATTTCCTTCATTCTGGATCCTCTAGTTGAATGCAAATGTCTTTAAACACAACAGCATTCAGATGGCTTTGTGATGCATTCAAGATTTTCCAATAGAAAGTTCCAGTACAGAGCACCTTCTCTCATCCACATCCCATATAGGGCAGGAAGGAAGATTTAGCATATGAAATCTCTACCCCAGCCATAATGTATGCATGCATTGACAGGAAGGCAAAGGGTCTGTTTTCCTTCAGTCCCGTATTTTCAAATAATTTACAAGGAAGAGACAACTGTGGCCATTTCCAGTTGTCCAGATCTATATCTGGCCACTGGACCCAGGTGGCTCTGGAGGAGAAAGTAAGGCTGATGACTTTGCACAACCTTCTCTCACTTAAATCTAATTCACTTGCAAGTCATGATATCACCTTCCTAATATCATAGTCCTCTTTAAGAATGAAAGAAAAATGACAACAGAAAACTACTGTGACTTCATACACTAAGAAGGAGACATAGTTACTCAGATTTGACCCCAAAGATTCTGCAGGTAACCTGGGAGAATTTGTTTCATCAATGCTCAGTTATCTTCATTATTCAAATGTAATGCCAGAGAAACTGAGGCAGGAGAGAGATTAAAGAGTTTTTAATATTTTATTAATGGGAGAGTAAGATTGACTGGACAGGACTCTCATCTCAAATTATCCAGTCAGACAGAGATAAGTATACTGGGACCAAGGAATCCATGTTAGTCCCAGGGCTGGAGGAGACTGTCATCCCAAAGAATCCAGCGTCCAGCATACAGCCACCAGACGCCAGCCTCCAGCAATGAATGGAGGAACCCCAACTTCTTAAATACCTTTTCTCTCAACAAAGGAAGGGGTAAGAAGTGAGGGAAAACCTCTATCAAGATGGGGGAGGCCATAAATCCTAAAAACCCAGAGACAGGATGTCTGAATACACAGAAATAAAGATATCAGTGAGGTATCTTGGAATATTTTAGAGGGATATTATAAATTCTTGAGGACACAAAAGAGTCAGGAGGTCTACTCTCTTGTTTATCTTGCTAATTTATAACCTTAGAACAAATAATCCTCAGTCTTACTGGGTCAGAGAGGGATTTACAACTAAAGAGATTGAG